>NC_036238.1:3615737-3647999 GCF_002742605.1 Olea europaea var. sylvestris | reverse complement strand
AACTTTTTACGGAATATTTTTTTAGGTTTGAAAACTTTTCAAATTCTTAGTTAAAGACCCAATTTAACAAATTAATGATAATACAACTCCACTCATTTAGTTTTTCATTAAAAAGAAAGGTTACAAGAAGTGGAAGATCACTTTTTCACTATACCCCTCTTCAAATCCGAATTTTCTCTTATTCTCTCTCAAAAAATACATTTTACGTCAATTTAAGCTAAGGGAAATAACAAGGGTGAGAAGAAAAAAGGCTTTCTACACATTTTGTTCTTTGATATCTAAGAAAATTCAAGGTAGGTAGAGGTACAAGTATTTATTTCATTTTCAAATTATGATTTTTCGATAAATGTTTGAATGAAATGGTACCTCCAGGTACGGTGCTTCGGCACTTCAACAGTTTGAACGATCATTTTCGGCTCTATGTGCTATGACAATGCTATAGTAATTTGATTTTGCAGAAAATCCATCTACATGCAATGATATGAATCTATAGTTTGAAATTTTTAATTTGACAACGAAATGCATCAATGATATCTATTGAGTTTCAAACTCATGGGTTAATTTCCTTTCTATAGGTTGAATGAATTTTTCTTGGGGCGTGGATGATGGCAAAGGATGATGCAATATGCCATGGAGAAGCCGGTGATTTAATATCCTTAGTTGATTATGAAATGTTTACATTTTTTTTAAATTAGATTCCTATGGATGTCGTGTGTGGATTTATTCTACGAACATTCTTTATGAATAAATTACGTTTGAAATTAGATATGTGTCGTAGGAATAAATTTACAAATCCTCACCGTTTACAAAAAAAAAATATGTTAGTGATTTAAAGTTTTTTCGTTTCTTCAAAAAATTTCAAATTCTGCGTCATCTTTAAAAAAATTCATAACTCTTTCTTTAAATGGTATTTTTATACAAAATCACTGGTGTTGGATAGTCTCATAAGTTAGCTATTGAATGAATTTGGAATCATGTCAATCCGATATCAGTAGAATTTTATATGTTCCATAAAGTAAACTACACTAGGTAGAGTTGTGGTTTTTTAGATTCTGCCTTGACTTCAAAAGTTCATAACTCGACCGTTACTTGGAATTTCTGGATGTAACCAATTGCATTTGATAGTCTTATGGATTAGCCACTGAATAAATTTGAAATCATGTGGTTTTGATGTCTGTGAAATTTCATTTGTAATTTTAAGTGAACTACACCAGTTTACCTTTCAACTGGGTCGTTGCTGGGTTTTGAAAAAATATTTTAATACATCATATGATGCTGATGGAAGTTAATTTTTGACTATGTTGTATTATAAGGAGTTTCCTACTTTATATTAAATTTTTTGAAGTTTCGAGGTCGATAGCTTTGCAAACAAATTTATTTTGATAATTACCGTTTGAGATAAAAACTAAAACAACAATATTACTTTTAAAGTTTTGCAAAATTTCACTGTAATAGTGATTACATGCATATACGGTATGCTGTAAATACGATAAGATGTAAATACGACATGCTGAAAATACGGTATGTTGTATATACGGTATGCGTTAATCCAACATGTAAAGTGCATATACGGTATGAATGAATTCGGTTTTTTTGAAATTGTTTTCTTTTAGTATTCTCTTAAAAAAAATTTATTTCTTTATACCTTCCATAAAAATATGGTAAATTAATTTACGACTAAAGTACAGTTAGTCTTGTGACGTTTCGATCCATTCGGGTTGTGGTGTTACAATATTTAGCATACTTTTGGTTCATTTTGGCATTTCTTATATTTCGGCTCCTTTAACTGTGCTACTTCATAGTTATAACTCCCGCGATAACATAGAACAACCAAAATTTCACTTCTTTGTTTCGAGAATATTACATACCATAGCATCCTATTTTATACTATGCTAGAGGGTTCCAATTTTATTTTCTTGATTCCAATACATCCAGGTTGTTTTCGCCTTCATGCCCAACATGAGACTTGGTGTTTGGCTTGAAATTTCGAACTCTTGGCCTCCATAGTTTGAAAAGGTATTTCCATGGCTTCATTGATCCTATTTGCTTGCAATCTCGTCATTGGTCTCTCTTCAAGTTGGACCTAAACCTTGTATGATTGTGGCCTTCCTTGGGTCATATTAGCTATCGGGTGCTCTACCCCATAACATCATTAGCATACTCCAACTTGGGCATCACATCTCTATCACTCTCATCCTCAGTTACCACTTCTCCATTATCACGCATAATCATTGTCATTTTGCTTCGACATTGAGATGCAATGTACCATGAAACCAAGCATTTTATGCATTTGATATCCCTATTCTTAGAAGGTCGAAAATCAGACTTGGTTTATTTTTGCTATATCACTTTTCCCTTAGGTGGTTTCAATCTTATTGTTTGAAATATTATTATTACCCCACTTCGGTTTCTAAAAGGATCAGTAGTCCGAGAATACTTTGCTTACTCTTTTTCTTTTTAAATGCTTCTCCACCTTCATAGCCATATGTACCATGTCCTCCAACTCTATTTAGTAATTCAACTTCATTGGTCATATCCCTATTCAGTTCATTCCAAAATCTTAATATTGCGACGTCCATAAATCCTTCACTAATTTGGCAATTATTTTATGGCATTAAACAACTAATGGAGGAGACTAACCAGCCCACCCTAGTTTGGATATTTCTTTATTACAGGAATTCAAAGAGTTGTTCCATGAAGATTTAATTAGTGGGATACCATCCATTGAATATAGAGTCGATTGGATGCAATCGGAAAATTTGATGAGCATTGATGGAGAAGCATTCAACTATTATGACATTGTAAAGTATCAATACCCCATACATAGATTAGATGATGTCTAACATGTAGGAATAGTTTTTTACACAGGGCATGTACTTTTTACACATATTAATGCTTCAAATATGAGAGTATAAATCATATGTCACATGCATTCAGGGCATGAGGATCTATTTCAATCTTGAAGTCCTTAACTATTTTGGTTTGAATTTATGGAATATGTTGGAAACCAATTTAGTATCCTTTATAGCTTTTGATATGGTTTTATGGTTTAAATACGCTAACTTTGTTTTAACTATTATTGTAAGTGGTAGTTTAGATGAAAAGTAGGGAATTGAATTATAAGCGTTTCCAAGGTAGCAAAAGAAAAAGGCGTAGAGTAATGGAACCAAGTGATTGGGGTTGGGTGCTTAGGCAAAAATAGCCTGTTTGAATGCAAAGAAGGTCATGGTTTCATCTTAGAGGAGATGTCCATTCCACATCATTGCAAGGATTGATAACAATGGCTATAGCTTGAATCTTCACAATACAGATTCGAGGTCGAATCCTTTCGAAGAGGAAGGGAACGATACAAACGAGGAAATCAACAATCATACGAAGTTCAAGTCCAACTTGAAAAGGAACCAACCAATGACGAGACCACTAGCAAATATGATCAATGAAGCCATGCAACTTGTTCAAGATACGAAGGCCAAGAGATTGAAGTCAACAAGCTAGACACCAAAAAATAAAAAATAAAATTGAAAGCTAGTTGGATAACTATGATTTAGTATAGTATGAAACAAGATCCCGAAACAAAGAAGTGGAATTTTGGTTGTTCTATGTTGTTGGAAGAGTTATAACTTTGCCGTAGTATGTTTCATTTTCGAAACACCTTTTTTTTTTTCATATTTTTTGTAGAATTATATTTTTGATAGAACTCTTGCTATGGTATATTTTTTATAAAATTATGTTTTAATTAGGCTTTTATGGGTTCACTATTAGTAGGGTTCATTATTGTCATTATAAAGAACACATAATTTCTCATTATTTTCATTGTAAAGAACACATATTATTTTCATTATAAGCCAGATTTGTTTTCTTCTTAGTCTTCATTAAACTTAATTTTGAACTTATCAAAGATTTCATCTTTGTGGCGTTCAACGAATTAATAGCAAGGTTCATAATTTTTGTAATTAAGGGGTCAATTTCTTGCATAACTTTGGTTCCTTGATTCAATAAGTTATTGGTTCAAGCTTCAAACTGTGATTTTAGCTTTGTTGGATTGTGATTCAATCTTTTGTGGGTCTTGAAGCTGTTGTTGCTAAGTGGGTTCACATTCACGCATATAATTAGGCTAGCATAATTTACCGACGCCCTTTCACACGACATATGTATGTTAAAAAAATCTGCATCAATGACATATATCTTTAACATAATAAATCGAAGCATTTTTTATACTTAAGGAATTAAGAAGTACATACCTTCTTGTTAATAATCCATAAGCAATAGGGATAGTCTCAATATTCTCCATTCACTTTGCATGCCTCTTGTTCAACTTACTTTGGCCCTTTAAATGTTTCAATGATTATTATCAGTGTCTATTACAAAACTCCTTTGGCCATATATAGTGTTGCTAGGTCTCCAAAGTTTGAACAAGTTCATAAAGCTCTTTGTCATATTGTTAGATTATTTAAAGCTACTTTGCTTAGCCCTCGTTTGGCCCCCATTTTTGGTTATGAAAATGGGTGAAATAATATTTTTTTGAAAAAAAAATGAGGGATTTGAAAAAGAATGAAAAATTTTCGTTTTATGTGTAATATTATTTTATGAAAGATTGTATGGTTAAAAGTAAGAGAGAGAAAAATAGAATGTAGTGGAATATAATTTAATGGAGGCCAAACAGGAGTTTAGCTTCTTACTCAAAAATGATATGGACAGCATATCTTGCATTCAAAAGGGATTCTTATTGTTGCTTTTAAGACTATATATGGATTGTATGAGTGGTTAATTATGCTATTTGGACGTAAAATGCACCCAATACTTTCATGAGATTAATGAACCATGTTTGGCGTGCACTCATAGGTAAATTTGTAGTAAGAACTTAGAAGAGCATTTGAGGTGTGCTTCTTGTCTTGAAGCAAGATTTTATGGAAAAAAATTGTTTTCCTTGGTTATGTTATTAGCACAAAGGGTATTGAAGTGGATGAGGAGAAAATCAAAGCCATCAAGGAGTAGCCAACACCTAAAAACATAACTGAGATAAGGGCATTTGAGGTGTACTTCTTGTTGGTTTGAACATTACAAAGATTAAATTCCTGATTTAGTTTATTCAAATCTTTAGAGAACTTGACAAAGAAAGCATTTAGAGGAAAAGGCAAGAGTGGTGAGTCTATTATCGGGAAAAAATAATTGAAGGAAAAGTTTATGTGTAAACACATGAGGAATTACTTTTGCTAGTTATTATGATGTCAGACAAAGGTGAATCTATATCTAGAGAGGAGAACAATTAATTTTTCATGTTGAAAAGTAATTTAATAACAATTTGAGAGGATGAATGCAGTATTTGGAGAGTTAGAAATAGAATGGATAGACAGAATACGATGATTATGAATTACAAAGGGGGACAATAAAGAAGTGATCCTAATGTTATGGAGGCAAGATTGGGGAGATCGTAAAGCTGAATTTGATGATGAGACTCAAATAGAAAATGAGAATGAACATGACCAAATTTCAGTGGTTGAAGTGGGTAGGATGAGGAGTAGAAAAGATAGACATGAAAGGGAGCCCAGAGAAAATCCTAGATACTTTGGTGGTCGAGATGGAGATAGAATTAATTGAAATTTGGTTAGTATTAAGATGAAAATTCATTCATTCCATGATAGAAATGATCCTAAAGCTTATTTGGAGTGGGAAAAGAACTTGAAATTCATCTTTGACTGCCATAATTATCCTGTAGAACCCCAAATAATTTTAAACACCTTAGTGGCACTAAAACATGGATATTAGATGGCTAAAGTATATTTCAGATTTTTAGTCTCATTTGAGACCCATTTACGACATAGAAAATATTCGATTTGAAAAATGATGTCTAAAGAAAGTTGTAGCTCTTTGAGTTAGCTTTCCAACGCACTTTGAATTACCTCAATCGGATATCGGGAGAAGAAGTTATGATAGAAATACTAAAGGCTGTACAGTATCAATCGAAGTACGCGGAATATGAAAAGTCAAATTCTTACACGATTTTCTAGCACCTTCTTAAACCTATAACTCCCACATAAATGGCACCCGTATTAATGAGTATTAGGCCCTTCACTTGCCCTTAAGTTGTGAGATTTTCACCTATAAATAGGTTCCAATCCATACACATTTTTCACACCAAGAAAAAAGCTTCTAAGCATAAAAGAGAGAGTTTTCAAGTCTAGAAAAAAGAGAAATGAGAGGGAGGAAAATTAGTTTTTTCTAGAAGTTTTGGTGCTATCAAGAAGTGTTTACCAAACATCAATTCTCAACAGAGTGTTTTTTTTTTTAAACATCAAGGGAGTGCATTTTTCAACAAGGTTCAAAGCATCAATCAAGGTAGATAGAGGTGCAAAGTGTTAATTCGTATTAAATTATAAGTTTCTAGCAAATGAAAATTTATGTTAATGTTTGTATGTCTAATGGTACCTCCTGTACGACATACACTTTCATGTCTAATGGTACCTCCTGTACGACAGACACTTTCATGTCTAATCGTAGAATCGTCACTCAGTCCTATGAGAATTACGTGACTGATCTGCTCCGTCCACTTGACGAACATATATATACATGATGTCTATGAGAGATGCATGATAGCGGTGAATGCTAGAATGGAGATAACGCATGTTGAGGCTATAAATAACCTCATATACTCCATTCCACCTCAATGGGGAGATATAGGAGTCATTGTTAGGGATGTAATGCTAGAGGAGCGCCCAAATATATTTGAGTTTGAAGTGTATTGCCAATCAGAAGGTAAATTTCGAGAACAAGATTTTAATTAAGGTGTGGGGGATATAGAACCCCAAATAATTTTAAACACCTTAGTGGCACCAAGACATGAATAATGGATAGCTAAAATATACTTCAGATTTTTAGTTTCATTTGAGACTCATTTACAACATAGAAAACATTTGATTTGGAAAATGATATCTGAAGAAAAGTTGTAGTTCTTTGAGTTAGCTTTCCAAAGCGCTTTGAATTATCTCAATTGGATACCGGGAGAAGAAGTTACGATAGAAATACTAAATACTGTACAGTATCAACCGAAATACGCGGAATATGAAAAGTCAAATTCCTACATGATTTTCTAGCACCTTCTTAAACCTATAACTCCCACATAAATGGCACCCGTATTAATGAGTTAATGGCCTTTCACTTGCCCTTAAGTTGTGAGATTTTCACCTATAAATAGGCCTCATTGGCATACACATTTTTCACACCAAGATAAAAGTTTCTAAGCATAAAAAAAAAAGTTTTCAAGTCTAGAAAAAAGAGAAAGGAGAGGGAGGAAAATTAGTTTTTCCAAGAAGTTTTGGTACTATCAAGAAGTGTTTTCCAAGCATCAATTCTCAACGGAGTGCTTTTTTTTTAAATATCAAAGGAGTGCATTTTTCAACAAGGTTCAAAACATCAATCAAGGTAAGTAGAGGTGCAAAGTGTTAATTCGTGTTAAGTTATAAGTTTCTAACAAATGAAGATTTATGTTAATGTTTGTATGTCTAATAGTACCTCCGGTACAGCATACAACTCCATGTCTAATGGTATCTTCGGGTATAGCATGTACTTTCGGTCAAGGCGTTGTGTTAAGTCATAACTCTATGTGTTTGGGATTCTATCGAAAATCCTACTATGAAAAGGTTTCTAAAGTTATAGCTTTGAAATGTATAGTTTGATCACGAATGCACCAATGATATCTATTGAGTTTTTTTTAAGTGCGTGGATTTAACCCCTTCTCTACAGATTGATATGATTCTACCTTGGGTCTGGATGATGGAAAAGATGGAGAGTGGTGCAACGAGCCCATGAAAAAACCCGGTGAACCAGTTATTTAGATTTATTTTTGTGAACGTTTTCAATGTTATTTTTTTAAAGTATTTGAATAACACTGAACGCGAGAACAAGTTGTGTTTTCTTCAAATAAATTACGTTCCGTTATTTTTTTATTCGGTGTTTTATTTAAAGTATTCGAAAGGTTGTTAAAATTATCATTGTAAAAATTAAGTTTCCGCTGAAACATATTTTTCTATAACTAAACCACCAGTTAGTTAAGTAAAGTAAGTAGCGTTCCGGTGGTTTAGTCATAGGAGAATATGTTTTAGCGGAAGATTAATTTTTACAATGATAATTTTAACAACAATCTTTCGAATACTTTAAATGAAACACTGAAATAAAAAAAAAAGGAACGTAATTTATTTAAAGAAAACACAACTTGTTCTCGCGTTTGGCGTTATTCAAATACTTTAAAAAAATAACATTGAAAACGTTCACAAAAATAAATCTAAATAACTTGTTCACCGGGTTTTCCATGGGCTCGTTGCACCACTCTCCATCTTTTCAATCATTCAAGTCCAAAGTAGAATCATATCAATCTATAGAGAAAGGGTTAAACCTGTGAGTTAAAAAAACTCAATCTATATCATTGATGTATTCGTGATCAAACTATACATTTCAAAACTGTAATTTTAGAAACCTTTTCATAGTAGGATTTTCAGTAGAATCCCAAATACGTAGAGTCATGACTTAACACGACGCCTCGATCGGAAGTACATGCCGTACCCGGAGGTAACATTAGACATGGAGGTGTATGCCGTACCGGAGGTACCATTAGACATACAAATATTAACATAAATCTTCATTTGCTAGAAACTTATAACTTAACACGAATTAATACTTTGCACCTCTACCTACCTTGATTGATGCTTTGAACCTTATTGAAAAATGCACTCCTTTGATGTTTAAAAAAAACACTCCGTTGAGAATTGATGCTTGGAAAACACTTCTTGATAGTACCGAAACTTCTAGGAAAAACTAATTTTTCTCCCTCTCCTTTCTCTTTTTTCTAGATTTGAAAACTCTCTCTTTTATGCTTAGAAGCTTTTGTCTTGGTGTGAAAAATATATATGCATTGGGGCCTATTTATAGGTGAAAATCTCGCAACTTAAGGGTAAGTAAAGGGCCTAATACTCATTAATACGGGCCATCAAACTCATCAAATATAGTTTCTATTGGCGTACCATGATGAAATATGTCATAAACTATGTTAGGAGGTATGAAAAGTGACAAAGCTTCAGTAATAGTGTTCATGCAGCGATCGAGGATTTAATCCTAATTCACTGCTTAGGTCCTTTTCAAATAACAAATCGAATCATTTTGCAAGATGTTCGAACAAGGATCTGGATCTCCCAGAGCATTTGGCTCTACATGTTTTCAACCATCCTCTAGCCCTACAAAACATCGCACAAAACCACTTCATGTTGGCCTTCAATGTAGAAGTAGTGGATCGAGTGAGACCCATCTCTAGTGTTATACCCTCGAGGTCGAGGAAAATGGAACGGAACAACTAGACCTCCTCAACAAGTTTCACCTCTTAACAAAACAAAGTAGCCAAGCACTAAGTAAGATCAAGCATAGAATGTTTAATATTGGGGACTAGGCGCTCAAAAAGGCTAAAGTGGCCAGACATGCAGTGACAATCTGAGTTCTAAGATTCGAGTACCGCTAAAATCGCATCTTAAAAATCGAAATGTGCTTTCTAAAATTTGAAAATTTGTTAAGTAATATCATAAAATTAGTAAGATTTAACCTATAACAAATAAATTCATATCAATTTTAAAAAAAATAAAATAAAAGTTCTTCTAAGCCAATAATCAAAATACGCTTAGTGGGTCTTCTTTTACACCACATCACTAGTCATCTCTTGCCTCAAATGCCACGAAAATTTTAGTGCTACTCTCAGGTCCAATCTTAGAACTTGATAAAGGACCCCATAATCAATGTTTCCAAAAAAATAAATATAAAGTACACACATAAAATCCCAAAAAACACTTATACACTAATTCGTATCTTACGTGAATCATAAGAAATTAATGAAATGTATTTAAGACTTCAACCCTTGACCCGCATGCTAATGAATATAATATATTCGTGTGTGTACTTCAAAGAGAAATAAATGTACTTGAAAATAGAACATATGATACGTAATTATAGGCTACAATATGCATTGGTAGTCCTAATCCAATTGCAACTTTGAATTTTAAAAATGATAAAATCTTATCATTATCTCAACCGTCTTTAAAATTTTGGTTCATTAGAAAGATAATGAATTTAAAAGATGATAACATTATCTCAATAATTTTTTAAAATTTAATAAGATTTTTATCTCAAAAGAAATACAATCAAATATTATCTAAACCATTTAATATTTCATTGTAATTAAAAGCGATAAAAGTAAAATATTATCTCAACTATTTAAATTTTCAATGCAATTAAGAGATAAACGTAAAATATTAGGAGATAAAATTAAAATATTATCTCAACTATTGAAATATATCTTAAAGAAATATATTATTGAATAATTAAATAATACATATAAATTTATGTTTCTTTTAATTTCAACAACTTGGGCTTAAGCCCAAAATGAAAAATAAAACAAAAGATGTGTGGGCGATATCCACCTGATGGACTTTAATGTAATTGACATGGCCAAAATATTAATCGTGTCTATTTTTTAACGGGCCAAATATAAACTAATAAAATTAGGTCCATGGGTACAAGGAGTTACAATCTACCCCATAACAATAAATTTCATCCTCGAAATTTACTTTGAAATTCGTCAAAGAGTTGTGGATACTTGGCTCGCATCTCTACCTCTCCCAAGTTGCCTCTTCAACTAAGTAATTGCACCATTCCCAATAAGTTCTAAGATTTCAAACGGTCCAACAAACCATGGTTACAACTTACCCTCTTGCAAAAAATGTTGTTACTCCTTTCATTGGTGCAACCTACCAAAAAAACTGCGAATCCTTTCTTCTTCTATTTGTATCACTATTCCATCTATCTTGGGCAATTTTTATTCTGGGTCAATGTCTATCCAATAGTCTCTAAACCTATAATCTTTCACTCACCAACCTCATTCCAATAAACTAGCGATCTATACTTCCTCATATACAATGTTTCATATGGTGTCATAGTTCAAGTATAAATGTTTTTCCAAATGTTTTTGAAACTCAAGGACACTATATCGAAACATATCTTCCAGTGTTTGAATTGTTAGACCAAAACATCTATCTGAGAGTGAAAAGTAGTACTAAATTTTAGGTTAGTCCCCATAGTTTAGTGTAAACTTTTCAAAAGTTCGATGTGAAATAATATGATTTGTTAATAAAATATAATCCAAATACTGAAATTTAGTACTTATCCAATTTGGTGGCACACGATTTTCTATACCAATTGTACCATAACTCAATTACCATTTTTAACTATAAATACCGTGCAAAGGTCCCCCTAATTCTCCACCAAAAATTTTATATACATAAATGGCAGATTTCAAATCAAGCAGCAGAAAGGAAAATATTGGACATTGCAATCATATTTTTGTTTCAAAAATTTGTTTAATATATCGAGGTATGGTACATAACATGCAGGTGATTTGTTTTCTTAGGCTTTTATATATTCAATTGAATATTATGAATTGCTAGTGGACCTTAAAGTTCTTTTTAAAAATATATGAAATCCTTTGAAAATTCAAGATGACCTAAGATGAGTTTAACTGATTTTTATAATTGTGTTTCGAATTCATTCAAAGATATACTATTTAACTAGTTAGCAGATTTTTTTTTTAAAGATACGATTTCAATATTTTCATTTAATTTTATGGATATTCTAGTAACAGAAAGTAAGTTTATGGTAACACGGTCTATAAGAAAATTGTGGCGTTACAGTTTGGTATCAGAACCGAGGTCTACTTTCTGCAAACCTTTTTTATTTAGTTTGAAATAAATGAGTTTTAATAGGAAATTACAAATTAGAAAAATATATTTTAAGTGATAGCTAGTTCCCACTTATTGTCCGAGTTTTCTTAATTTACGTATTCGCAAGATTGAAAGACTTTGTAAAAAAGATTTAATTGTCTAAGGACGGCTTGGGATTTAAACATTACACTTGTGACACCTCCTTCTCACCTTGAAGTCTTTTTTGGCTGCACGTTATTCAAATCAACAAGATGAAAATAATATTTCAAATCACTCCAAATTTTAGAAAAATCCATTTTTAAGAACTTCTATTTAAGAAATTCCTGGCTTACAAAATTTCTATATATAAAAAAATGACAAATTTTTAATACTTCGATATTTTAAGTTCATGGTTTTGATTTTACATGCCATAAAGCGTCTATTTGTTTAGTTCTAGCCCAATATCAAAATAAAAAAAATTCCTTGGCAAACGATGCTCACTATTCAACCACTTTCCAATTGATCTAAGGTATGAAATAAAATGTTATAGCTTTTTATCATGATTGTGAGTAATCTTGCTTCACGTTATGTAAAATTATGTTTACCTCACATAATTTATTAGTTGAATTTTTTTTTTTATTTCAATATTGTTCATGTGAACTTAGAATGAAATAATTATGCCACCGAATGGTTAGGACTTGGCAGCAATTAGGATGATCAGGAATAGTCCAACATTGTGTTCAAATTGCTATCGAGAAATACATAAATTCTGAAGTGAAATGGAAACGAACATTTGTTGATCATGTTGAAAATTTACTATTAAGTGGGAGCAAGCAAGATCGTTCGGATATAATGAGGGTACAATCTCTCGATATATGGAGAAACGTGACCAAATCATGAGGGATATGAATTATATGGCCATATTTGCAAGAAGATTGGGATATGATTTTAAGGAATACTATGAAGATATCATAATCTTATAGAATCACAGATAATAGGAGCCAGAGCCAGAACTAGAGCCTAAGTTCGAGCTTGAACTAGATCTAGAGGAGCCTGATGAGGACCCAAAGAAAGAGCCTGATTAAGAACCAGTAGAGAAATAAAACCAAAGGTCGCACGAGCAAGAATTCGAGCTACATATTACTTAGATTATTATTGTTGTTGTTGTTGTTGTTGTTATTATTATTTGTGTTATCCAATATTTCTAAAATAAAATTTTATTTGTATTAAAAGAATGTCGAGACAACAGCAAAAGCAAGCTACAGTTATCAGGGATTTGTTAAGGGCTATACAAAATCTGGGTAGACAACAAGTACAGGCGAGTCCCAGAAGCAACACCAGCTCAATCTTTGAATATCCTATAAAAATTGAATTAACATTTTTATCTGAAATGTAATAGGGTATTTTTTTGTTATATATAAATTCGGGTTTTTATATAAACTTTGTGTGCTGAATATGTGATTTGTGTATTTTACACGCTTTTAGTCTTGACAAAGTATGATTAATTTGAGTGGATTGAGACATAAATATCTGAATTTTTGTGATTCGTAGGAAAAGATTGAGGTTGAATACAATGGATGCAAAAGTGGTGATTTTGAGCTTAATTATAGATTAATTTGGGCACTTGAAGATCATCCTACGTTGTAATTAATCGATTGGAGAGAAGTTTAGTATTCAGTTGGATGAAACGTTTGGGACGAAAATGAAGTTTAAGAAAGTTGTGTAACCAAATTGCAAAAAAAGAAAAATGGGCCAACGGAAAAGTAGATTTGTAACCCGCTGCCCAATCAGTTTAGGCAGTTTTGCGCATTTTTTAGTTTTATTTATTTATTTATTTATTTATTGGAGTTTGTTTTGGATGGAAACTCTTCTAAAAAGCATAATGCTATATAATTATCAGAAGGAGAGGAAAAAATGGTTCTACGACTTGAGAATTAGAGAGAAGCACATCGAAGAAAAGCAAGAAATCAAGGGGTTGAAGCATTAATTTGGGCAAGAAGAGATTTTGGTACAAAATATAACTTTTCTACATCTTTATTCAAAACCTAGATATAATTATTCTTTGTTTTTCTTTATCCATTATGCGAAACTAAAATTTTGTTATGGTAAACAATGTACTTTATTAGGACTCTTTAATTCAATTTTCAAGATTCTAGTTCTCAATTTCATATGCGCTGTTTCATGCTATCTCTTTCTTTATTAGCTTAAGAAACTAATGCGACCACGAAGTAATTGTAGCTATGAAACCCATGAAAGATTATATCAAACCTGAGAAAGTCTAATATCATGGTTTAATTATCGAACCAAAAAACCAAGTCAATCATAAACAATATCTTGATCCTGTGAACCTCTTGAATTGTTGAACACCGTAAGAAATTAATTCTTCATAAGTTCGAGTTTTGTTCATAAAGAACATGTGAAAGCAATACGCTCGCAATATCTCAATAGTTGTATGTTTTTATAATGAAAACAACGAGTCCTATTTATTGGGAACCCATAAAATTCTAATTAAAAATGGAAATAAGCGTAAAAGATACCATAAAAAAGAATTTTAACTAAAAATTAAGTCTAGGCAAAAATGTGTGGGAAACGACTCCAGGTTTTCACTATGCTGCTGCATAGGCTTCCGGCTTGCAATTGCAAAGACCATTCGACAATCCTAATCATGGTTACAGTATGGGCATATGTAGTCGCATATTATATACTATATGGTTGCATATGTCTTTGATTCAGCTCCTTCTTCCATCAGCTGAACCAAGTTGATCCATCTTATTTCTTCTTCCATGCCCAACATGAGACTTGTCCTTTTGCTTGTTGTGATCAATGTTTTGTCCACCATATCTAGAGCAACTAATCCCATGACGTCCTTGATTCTATTTGCGCGTGATCTCTTCATTGGTTTCTGTTCAAGTAGGACCTGAACTTTGTATGATTATGGTCTTCATTGGGTCATATCAGAAGCATATTAGTTCATTCTTCTTTTTAATTTGTAGTTGAACCTTCTCATTGATTGACCTTACCAATTCAGCCTTTTTGAAGCCATCTAAACAAACTCTTTTAATAGCAACTTTGTTAGTGGATTTCAAAAATAGAATAAGATCTTAATGTGTCCTATTGTATGCAAATTTTATAAATTATAAACAATTCTCCCAACTTTTTAAATTCTAATTAATTATAGTGCGTAAAAATTAATGTTAACTACCTCGATTTGTCCATCTATTTGTGGGTGACACGTAGTAGAAAAATTTTGCTTAGTTCCCAACTTTTCTATAAAAGTCTCCAAAAGCGGCTGAGGAATTTAACATCCCTATCAGACGCAGTACTCCTAGGTGTACCGCTAAGTTGCAACATCTCTCTAAAGAAAGATTCAGTTCATGGCATCATTTGTTTTATGATATGGAATGAGATGTGCCTTCTTACTAAACCGACCACCACGAATATAGAATCTCTATCCATTTTAGGCATAGGCATCCCCAACACAAATTCAATAGCTACATGCAACCCATGACTCATTAGGAAATGGATATGGATTTCTTTGAGGAGGTCAAGGTCTCCATTCTATTTTCCTCAACCTCAATGGCATGACGCCTAAGTATAGGTATGTTGACCTAATCAAAACCACTACTTCCACATTGAAGGCCAACATGAAGGCATTGTAGTGGTTTTGTGCAATGTTTTGTAGGTAGGCCCAGAGGATGGTTGAAACTTGTAGAGTCTCCTTAGCATTTTCGATCCTTGTTCGAATGTTTTGCAATATGATCTGATTGGTTACTTCTACAAGTCTATTAGTTTAATAGTACAAGATTGACGGTAGATGAAGGCTTACCCTGAGATTAATGTAAAAGCTTTGAATTGAGAGTGTTGAACTGTCTTATATCAAAACATTGGGTAGGTCAAACTTGAGATTATTTGACCTAAAAGAATGTACAAAGTTTATATTTTGAGATTGTTGACATGGATTACGCCTCTACCGACTTCGTAAGATATTCAACTGCATGGAAACGAACTACAATTGTCCATGGGCTATGAAAAAAGGCCCAAGGATACCTACTATCTATTATTCTAAAGGACCCAATAGTGAAAGGGGATTATTAAATCATCGACCAATGTATGAATACTGTTACTAAACCTTTGTCATTTGTCATAACTCTAGACATAGTCAATGATGTCTTTCTTCATGGTTGGCTAATACTGTACCATATGAGTTTGATGGCCAAGTCTCGATCTACTTGGTTGCCATATATGCCTTTATAAATCTCAACTAAGGCTTAAGGGGCTTCTGAAGGGCCAAGGCACTAAGATATGAATGTTAAGCTCCTTTAAAAGAGGACTACCCGTATCGTGCAGTACCTAGGTGTTTAAAATATAATGTTCCTTGTAGCTCGAAGATCTTTAGGAAGATGCCCATTGCATATGAAATTCATTACGAGGTCCATCCATGATCGCTCATGGTCAATTTCCATATCCCTCATGCCCCTTTGTCACGATTTTTCACATTAACATTTCTATCCAGGCAATCCAATCTTATGAAGACCAAGCCTGATAGAGCATTGGATTTGTCATCATGAGCTCAAGCAATCTTCGATGATCGTGAACTTTATACTAGAAAGATTCATCTTCTAGTCTGTCCTTCTAAATTTGTGAATTTCAGGTTACTCATACTCATCTTTCCTTTTGCATCTATCATTGATTTGCCCAATGACAAGTTCTAAATCATAGAAGACTCTTATCTCATACACTTTGATTTCAAGGGGTAAGCTCGAAGGCCATGACTACCTCGAACTCGACCTCATTATTGGTAGCCTCAAAGTCGAGCCTTATCGAACACTACATCATTGTAGCCTTTTTCGAGTTGATGATGATGAACCGATCCTGAACCCTATGAATTAGACACTTTATCCACACGTAAGTCCCATGTTTTCTGCTCTTTGATATTGTGTTTATTATCCTAGCTCTCAAGGCCTTGGATTTAGTTCTATTATGAAGTCTACCAAGGCCTAAGCTTTAATGGAAGGTCGGGATTTGAACTCAATGTGAAATTTTAGCCTATTGTCAGATACCTTCCTGATATGTTGAACTTTTATAGTATATGCTTTGATGTCTGGTTTGTGTTCATGATGTCATAGTGGGTTGGAAGTGCTATCGAAGCTTTCATGCTACCATGAGCAAACACTAGCAAGCTGTTTGGCCAGACTGAATCATGTTTCGACATCGTACAGTGTCTTCCTCATGTAGTAGATCGACTGTTGCATTTTGTTTACCTCTTTCACTAAGACAACACTCGCTACATTTTGGAAGATAGCTTAGTACATGAATAAAGTCTCTCCAAGGTTGTGTTTTATGAGGTCTAGAAGTTTGTCAATGTCTATTTGTGCTCTTGGAAAGCTAGTTAACGCTAGCAATTCAAATCGTAACCATTGTTTCTTGTAAGAACTTTGAAGAAAGAAAAATATCTATTTACAATCCTGGACATAATAAATATGCTCATAGTAGCAGCCCAACCCATTAGTATCTGAATATTTTTCTTATTTTAGGGGGATTCCATCATTGTTATAGCCTATAGTTTGCCTGGGTAGGTTTTGATTCCTCCTTGTGTGTCTTCATGAAGCCCAAAAACTTGCCCGAGGATATCACAAAAGCACATTTTGCCATTTTGAACTTTACCTGATACTTTCAAAGCATAGAGAATACTCCTCAAGGCTTAGGATGTAATTTTCTATTTGGGTATTCTTGACTTGTTATGTGATCAAAATAGGCCTCAACATTCTTGGCATTCATACTAGAGAAAATTTTATTGATGAGCCACTAATAGATTAGACTTGAATAAGAAACCAACAGGTATGACCTTGTAGCTATAAGGTATTGAGTTTGTATTGCCTCAAATGTCTAACTGAATCGTTATCAATAAATATTTTCATTTTATCCCAAAAAAAAAAAAAAAAAAAAAAAAAAAAAAAAAAAAGACCATTATTCAAGTAGTTTTAAATTTGAGCAAAAGAAAAATTTCAATGTTTTAAACTTAAACATAATGACACATACATAACAAAACATAATTTTCAAGACCCTAAATTATAAAACGCTTAAAAGTAAAACAATAAATTTAGTTCTGAGATCTTTCCTTCAATCTGCTACACATTGATGCCACCAATTTATCACCTGTCCATCTGATTAAGATTAATCTATAAAGAAAATCCCAAAAAGGGTAAGTATTTCGAAAATACAAAATGAGGTACATGCAATTCAATGTCCAAATATGATTAATACTACAACCTGACAATATCAAATAGAAACTCTTTATATTTATGTCTAACATTCAAGAAAAACAAACTGAACCCATCGAACAAAAAGACATTTATTCAAGCAGTTTTAAACTTGAACTAAAGAAAATTTCAATGTTTTGAAACTAAAAATAAATGACACATGGGAAAGAAAGCATAAGTTTCAAGACTAAATTTTAAAAAACTTAAAAGTAAAACAAAACTAAATTTACCTCTAAGATCTTTCCTTCCATCTAATTGAGATTAATCTCTAAAGGAAATCCCAAAAAGGGTCAGTATTTTGAAAAATATAAAAATGAGATATCTGCAATTCAATGTCCAAATATGATTACTATTATTATAACCAAACTATATTATAATACTTTATGTAAATTGGGAGAGCCGAATGAAAAAACATATTCATGTGTGGAAGAGCCGACATCGGATTAGGAGAAACTAGGATTGGTCCCACAAGCCAAGACAAGGACAAGAAGTTGGACAGAGGTTTTAGGCCGGAAAGAAGGAAAGGAGCGATAGGGATCACCCTAAATCTCATCCATATAGATTCCATGAATACCACCCATTGAAAACTACATTTGAAGAAGTGTTTTGACAAATAGCAGACAAGGAATGTTTCGTAGACCCATGTTCCAAAGAAAGGATCTAGTAGGAAAAAATCGGTGTAAATATTACCGCTATCATAGTTCGGTAGGGCCCAATACGGACAATAACAAAGATCTAAAGGAAGAAGTTGAATCTTTGATTCGACTAGGTCATCTACGAGAATTGGTGGATAACCTAAAAAGATAGACCAACCCACCTCCAACAACCTCACGTACAAAGTGCAAGCTTAGCCAGTTGTTCCCGATTTTAACTCTCATCCCCAAGCTGAGATCAAAATGATGATCGGCTGAAAACTAGTATATCGAAGGGTCTAGTAGGGAGATGTAGACAAGCCCGCGATTCTCGTATATAGCAGAACTACAATGTAGGATATCCGAAGTTCAACTTCGACACAATACCAAACCCCGAACATTTTTGGTTTTCCGAAGAAGATTCTCAAGGGGTTCTACAAAATCAAAGTGACACCTTGGTAGTGTTTATACTTATTGCAGAAGTACAGGTACACTGAACACTTGTAGATAATGGAAGTATTGTCAATGTACTGTATTCTTGAACTTTGAGATAGATGAAGATCCCAGAACGTTATCTCCATAAATATATCAAGAAATTACAAGGATTCTTTGGAGATCTATTGAAGCTTGAGGTGAGATCATCCTAATTATGGAGCTGGGCGAGACTCCTCGCCAAAGAAGAATCCTGCCAACTTTGTAGTAGTTGATTTGCCCTCAAATTATAACATTATACTGGGAAAACCCATATTGCACAAACTCAAAGTGGCCACGTCAATCTACCATTACTGTATGAAGTTTTTCACCCCTTGCGAGGTTGGAATTGTGCGTGGAGACAAACATAAGCTAGGGTAATGTGGGTTTACCCAGGCCTCAAAAGATATACTGGGTAATGAACAGAATGTATAAGCTAAAGAAACCAGGTTGAAGAGACCCGTCATGGTTGGCCTATCTGAGATCGGCATAACTGAAAAAAGTCGTCAAGAGGCCAGGGATGACTACATATTGTTCGATGACAAAGAAGCAGATCCGAATCCTTATCCCGGAGTGGTGATCTCGATATCTACAGTTGGGATCGTCATACCCAAGGTTCTGGTCAACATCGAAAGTGCCCTCAACATACTCTATACCAGCACGCTTAAATGGATGGGTATCCCCATTCACTTCTTGCAACCATACTCGAACATGGTTTCGAACTGAACGAAGCCTCGACTAGAGCCAAAGGATTGATCAAGCTCATCGTTGAAACTGGAGAAGCTCCACGATGAGTTAGATTAAACATTGAAATCCAGGTATTTGATTCTTCCTCAGCTTATGACACTATCATTGGACAGCCCCTGTTATTTAGCGTCAGAGCAGTATACCTGTACCATTATCCGCTTCAATTTCCCACACCCCATGATACGGGTGAAATTAAGGGAAACATTGAAACATGCCAGATGAAAACTTATCCTATCAGTTGAAGTACACATACTCCCTAGACACGTATATGGAGTGTCTGCTCGAATCCTACCTCATCTCCCTGGACCCACATTTAAGAATCAAAGGTAGGGAACCTGAGATGAATTGGATAAAGTATCGATATGTGAAAATGACCCATTAAAGGAACTCAAAGTGGGACACTAGCTACGGCCACCAGTTCGAGGTCAGATAGTAGAGTTCATCCGACAGAACATTGATGTCTCCGCCTGGAGTCATGAAGACACAGAAGGAATTGATTGTCATAGATTAAATATCGATCCATCAGTTTGATCGAAACAGCAGAGGCATCGTCCTTTAAATCCAGAACGGTACGAGGCTCTAAGCAAAGAGATACAAAAATTACTCCACATCGGGTTTTTTAGTCAAGACGCTAAATATCTCGAGAGGATTGCTAACCCTGTACTTGTAAAGAAAAATAATAGGGACTGGAGAGTATGCATAGACTTAACTGATCTCAATAAGGCGTGTCCAAAGGACAGCTCC
The DNA here is from genome assembly GCF_002742605.1 of Olea europaea var. sylvestris. Lineage (NCBI taxonomy): Eukaryota > Viridiplantae > Streptophyta > Magnoliopsida > Lamiales > Oleaceae > Olea > Olea europaea. Next base: position 3,627,416 of record NC_036238.1, on the reverse strand, counting down.
TCCTTGCCAAGGATAGATCAGATGGTAGATGCCACAGCTAGAAATGAGTTAATCAGCTTCATGGATACATACTCGGGATACAATCAAATGCCCCATGTATGAACCGACTGAGGAACACACCTCGATCATCATTGACCGAGACTCTATTGTTATAAGATGAAGCCGGTTGGGCTTAGAAATGGTGGAGCTACATTCCAACACCTTGTAAACTTTATGTTTGCCCAACAAATTGGTAAGACCATGGAAGTGTACGTTGACGGCACGCTGGTTAAAAGCACGAATGCCAGGGACATCAGCAACACCTTACTGAGATGTTCGAGATCCTGAGAAAATACAGGACGAAACTGAACCTGAAGAAGTGTGCCTTTGGCGAGAGTTCAAGAAAATTTCTAGGCTGTATAGCGAATTATTTGGGGACCGAAGCAAATCCTGAAAAGATACAAGCTATCATCAAAATGAAAGCACTAACAAGACGGTTTGAAGTCTAATTGGAAGAATAGCTGTTCTTAGTCGCTTAGTATCAAAATCTATAGATTGGTGCAAACCATTCTTTGATGTGTTATGAGGAGGGACGAAGTTCAAGTGCACCCAAGAATGTGAAAACACTTTTGACAAGCTAAAGAAAGAGCTAGCTGAGCCACCCGTACTATCTATACCTAAAGCAGGGGAAACCTTAGTGTTGTATCTTGCCATGTCAAAACATGCAATCAGTACTGTCCTAGCTAGAAAGGAAGAAGGAATATAATATCCCATCTACTACACTAGCAAAGTTCTCCACGAAGCTGAGCTTCGATATTCCCCACTAGAGAAATAGCCTGAGCCCAGTCTTGGTGGCTAGGAAGTTAAGGCCTTACTTCTTGAAACATTATATTGAGATTTTGACTATTTACCCATTAAAGCAAAATTCATAGAAATTTGACAACTTGTTGGATGTTGAAAATGAGTAGTGGAGCTCAGACAGTTTGACTATTTACCCATTGCTATGATGCTTGAATGAAGAAGCACTGTACACACTAAAATAGATACACAAAGACGTGTAGAAACCACTCTGGTGGGTAATCCTTGGCCCACAAAATCATACATCAAGGGTACTTCTAGCCCACAATGCGATGGGATGTACTCGAATTTGTGAGAAAGTGCGACAAGTGTCAACACTTACTCCCATCATCAAAGCACCTATGCAAGAGCTCAATTGTTATACCCTAGCCCTTTGCAAATTGGAGGGTCGACCTAATTGGCCTACGCCCACAAGGAGGGGAGGAGCTAAGTTCGCCATCACTACAGTTGACTACTTTACTAAGTGAGCCGATGCAGAACCACTTATCAAGATTACTTAACAAAAAATCTCCAATGTCGTATGGAAATTCATCATATGCAAGTTTGGGGTACCTCATTCCATCTTGACTGACAACATGAAACAATTTGACAATGCCCTTCTCAGAAACTTTTATAAAGAATTAGGTATCAAAATCATATATCTACACCAGTCGAGGCTATCAACCAAGATCATCAAGCACATGTCAAAAGCAAAGCTTGATATTCTTAAAGGAAGATGGGTTGAAGAGCTCTCCATTGTGTTGTCGTATTACCACACTACAGTAAGAACCAACATTGGAGAATTCCCATTTTCCTTAGCCTTTGGTGTAGAAGCTGTGATCCCACTAGAGATTGGGATTTCATCATTCTTCACAGCCTATAACGAAATTGAAATAGAGGAATAAAGAAATGGGGCCGAACTTAAAAATGCTATTTAAAGACAATAAAATGTGAAGGTACGACAACGTGAGTTCAAAGTTGGATCCCTTGTATAGCGAAGAGTTTTTCTTGCCACTAGGGAGATTGGATCGAGATCTCTAGGTCCCAGAGCTTATGAATTGGAAGATATGGAAGGGAGCTCCATCTCTGAAATGCCAAAGCATCTTAGGCAATATTATCAGTGAAAAGGGGCATGCTATTAATAAAAAGAGTTCTTTATTCTTGAATTGCTAAGCAAAACAGACCTAAGGTTACATGCGCTGTAACACTTGGACAATTTTTTTATAAAAATAATTTTCATAACCCTGTTTTAATAGTAGGCTGACCTAAGGTTACATGTGCTGCAACATTTCGATGAATTTCCAAGTAAAGAAATCCTCAAAGCCCTACTCTAATGGTAGGCCGACCTAAGGTTGCATGTGCTGCATCATTTAGACGAATTTCCTAACAAATGAATCCTCGAAGCCTTGTTCTAACAACAGGCCGACCTAAGGTTGTATAAGCTGCAACACTAAGATGAATTTTCTATCAAAGAAATCTTCAAAGCCCTGCTCTAACAACTTGTATGTGCTACACACACTTAAACGAATTTCCTAGAAAAGGAATCCTCAAAGCCTTGCTCTAACAGCAAGTCGGCCTAAGGTTGTATGTGCTGCAATATTTAGATGAATTTCCTTTCAAGGAAATTAGTATGGCATTGATCCTCAACAATCGTCCTAAGGTTGCTTGTGTTGCAACACTCAGATCAATATCCCTTCAGATTATTACAGTCTAACCCACTAGCAAGGCAAAAATCTACAAAACAATTTGCACAAGTTAAAAATTCGAAATAAAACCTAAATATTGAATTCATTCAACAAAAGATATAGTACAAGAAGTTCGTAAATCAACAGAATATCAAAACATGAAGTTTTAAGTAAATGGTTCAAAAGAGCTTAGGAAAACTAAAGACCTAGGGGTCTTGGAGAGCAGGGACATTAAGGCTAAATGCTTCAAATTAGTGGGGTTTTTATTGCCAAAAATGTGGGTGGCCCTTTGAGAAAATAATTGATAAAAAATAAATATTTAAGTTTTAGAGAAAAATGAGAATTTTCGGTCGACCGGTTGTAGTCCGGTTGACACTGCACAGTTTTCAGTGTTTCTATCATAACTTCTTCTCCCAATATCCGATTGAGGTAATTCAAAGTGCGTTGGAAAGCTACTCAAAGAGCTACAACTTTTATTTAGATACCATTTTCCAAATCGAATGTTTCCTATGTCGAAAATGGGTCTCAAATGAGACTAAAAATCTGAAGTATACTTTAGTCATCCAATATTCATGTCTTAGTGCCACTAAGGTATCTAGAGTTATTTGGGGTTCCACACAGGGAAGCACAAATTTTAATCGAGGCCAAATCAAGTGAAAGGCGCCCACGCACCACAATACACAGTGCTAGAACAATACAAGACCTAAAAGGTTAATTTTTTTCGTTTCTATTGAGTACATGATTTGTTTGATGTTATCTTGATGTTTTACGAGTTAATTTAGGATTTCTTTATTATTGTCTATATATGAAGCATTATTCATTGTACAAGATACTACGACATTATTTGAAAGATTAATATACAAAGTGTGGTTGAATGCTTTCATATCTTGTTCTTGATTATCCCAAACTTATCAAAGACTTCCAATCTTTATGGCGTTTAACCCTTTTAACCTTAGTTCTTGCTTCAAGAAATCATTGGGTCATGGTTATAACTCTGATTTTAACTTTCTTAGGGTTCTATCAAATATTGTGTGGATAGGGTATCCTATAATGGGGTTCACATCATTGGATAGACATTACACGGTGATTGTAAACTCACAAAGGTGCAACCAAAAAGAGTTGTTAATGTTATGAGGCAAGATTGGCATGATTCTAGGATTGAATTTGATGATGAAAAATGAAGAAGAGAGTAAGAATGTGAATGACCAAATATCAGTGGCTGAGGTGGGTAGGCTAAAGTTTATTTGGAATGGGAGAAGAAGTTAGAATTGATCTTTGACTGTGTAGAAAAAGATGACACTAGTAATGATAGAATTTAGATCTGTAGAAACCGGAGCTGAATTGAAAGCTAATGTGAATTCTGAAGCCTATACAAGATTTGATAGAACCAAGAAAGCTAAAATTAGATGAAGAAACTTGACCCAATGATTTCTTGAATCAAGAACCAAAGCTAGAATGGTTGAACGCTACAAAGATTGGAAATCAAATAAGTTCTGGATAGTTTAATTAAGAACAAGATAGAAAAGCAATATCTTACTTTATGATTAATCAATCTCTCAAATTAATTTTGTTGTGTTTTTGTACAATGAATATGCCTTATATGAGCAAACATAAAGAAACCTGATTAGCTTGTGAAACAATTAGATTAACTTGTAAAATAACTAGATAAATATGACAAACATAATTAACTTGTAAAACAAATCCAAACTAAATTAAAATACTGTGAAATAACGAAAATACCCTTAAACGTTTAAAATAGAAAAACACTAAAAGGACTCCTAAACGATAAAATCATCCGACAAACATGTGGAGAATCAAAAGAAGGTTTTCAGATTGTACTAATAGATGAAAATCCGACAACCAACTAGAAAGGTATGCATGTTTCCTTACATCTTTCTTATTCGTTCACTTTGATCAAATGAATCCTTCTTTCATTCTCACCTTGAAGTGTCATGTCTTGCCTTTTGTAATTAAACTCTCGGTTCATGTGGCTTGAGCTTGTCCTTGCTCCTTTTTTTCTCTTGATCAAGTTATTAGTTCATTTGAAACATGCAATGGATACTTGCTAGCTTTCCATGATTCTCATCATTCCCTCCCTCTTTAAAAGGATTCGGCCTTGAATCGTAACCTTCATCAAAGAGAGAGAATGGTCAGCAACATTAAAAGTAGCAAACACAATATACTGACCATGAAGATCCAATTTTTAGGCATTATCATTAACCTTTTCAAGGACTTGGAGATGTCCATGACCTCTAGAATGTACATTATACCTTTTTGGGTTGGAAAGCATTCTTTTTGCAAGAGCACCCAAACCTAGTCACCTAGTTCGGTTGTCACATATCTCTTTCTTTATTAGCTTAAGAAACTAATGCGACCCCGAAGTAACTGTAGCTATGAAACCCATGAAAGATTTCAAACCTGAGAAAGTCTAATATCATGGTTTAATTATCGAACCAAAAAACCAAGTCAATCATAAACAATATCTTGATCCTGTGATCAAAAAACTTATGAACCTCACTTGAATTGTTGAACACCGCAAGAAATTAATTCTTCATAAGTTCGAGTTTAGTTCGTAAAGAACATGTGAAAGCAATACTCACGCAATATCTCAATAGTTGTATGTTTTTAGAATGAAAACAACGAGTCATATTTATTGGGAACCCATAAAATTCTAATTAAAAATGGAAAGAAGCCTAAAAGATACCATAAAAAAGAATTTTAACTAAGAATTAAGTCTAGGCAAAAATGTGTGGGAAACGAGTCCAGGTTTTCACTATGCTACTGCATAGGCTTCCTGCTTGCAATTGCAAAGACCATTCGACAATCCTAATCATGGTTACAGTATGGGCATATGTAGTCGCATATTATATACTATATGGTTGCATATGTCTTTGATTCAGTTCCTTCTTCCATCAGCTGAATCAAGTTGATCCATCTTATTTCTTCTTCCATGCCCAACATGAGACTTGTCCTTTTGCTTGTTGTGATCAATGTTTTGTCCACCATATCTAGAGCAACTAATCCCATGACATTCTTGATTCTATTTGCTCGTGATCTTGTCATTGGTTTCTGTTCAAGTAGGACCTGAACTTTGTATGATTATGATCTTCATTGGGTCATATCAAAAGCATATTAGTTCATTCTTCTTTTTAATTTGTAGTCGAACCTTCTCATTGATTGACCTTACCAATTCAGCCTTTTTGAAGCCATCTAAACAACCTCTTTTATTAGCAACTTTGTTAGTGGATTTCAAAAATAGAATAAGATCTTAATGTGTCCTATTGTATGCCAATTTTACAAATTATAAACAATTCTCCCAACTTTTTAAATTCTAATTAATTATAGTGCGTAAAAATTAATGTTAACTACCTCAATTTGTCCATCTATTTGTGGGTGACATGTAGTAGAAAAATTTTGCTTAGTTCCCAACTTTTCTATAAAGGTCTCCAAAAGCGGCTGAGGAATTTAACATCCCTATCAGACACAGTACTCCTAGGTGTACCGCTAAGTTGCAACATCACTCTAAAGAAAGATTCAGTTCATGGCATCATCTGTTTTATGACATGGAATGAGATGTGCCTTCTTACTAAACCGACCACCACGAATATAGAATCTCTATCCATTTTAGGCATAGGCATCCCCAACACAAATTCAATAGCTACATGCAACCCATGACTCATTAGGAAATGGATAAGGGTGTATACGACCCTTGTGATTAACGCCTGATACAAATGTGATTAACATCGTTTTTCTTCCTTCGCCAATAAAAGTTCCCATGCAACATTTTTAAAGGTTCAATAACACTGATATATCCCCCATTAAACCCCCACCATATGCTTCAGACACTAGCAATTCACGCATGGAGTAATTAGGCATGCATAAATTTATCTTCCCTAAACAAATAACCATCATGCTTATAAAATTTATCTACTGCATCTTTATCACATAACATTTATATATTAGAAAAATCCACATCATTTACATACATATCCTTATTCGAATCCAAGCATTTTGACAGTTAAAGAAGAAATACATATGTTCGAAATACATTAGCAACTATGTTCTCCCTTATCTTGTTTATACTGAATGACATAGAGAAAAAAGTATACTCCATTCATATAGCATGCCTCTTTGTGTACCTTGACGCTTTAGATGTTTCAATGATTCATGATTGATATGGATTACAAGTCATTTTACCATAGGTAGTGTTGCCATGTTTTCAAAATCCTTCGGCCATATTGCATAGAGCTCTTTGTCATATGTATCGTAATTTCAGGCTATCTCGCTTAACTTCTCATTGAAGAAAGCTATTGTTCACTATCCAGCATTAAAATGGTTCCAATTTCAATTCCTAAGGAATCACATTCAATCTTTAAAGTTTCGTTAAAGTTAGGTAGTTCTAAAATATGTGCAGAATACAACCTATCCCTGATAATATTAAAAGCATTTTCTTGTTCAATTCCCCAATAAACTCAAACACATTTTTTCACAATCTTAGTGAGTGGTGTGGCAAGGGTACTAAAATCTTTAATAAAACACCTATAAAAACTAGCTAAAGTATGGAAGTTTCTTATGTCAGTTGCATATTTTAGGTGTTGATTAAATCTTAATTGCTTTTGCTTTCTCTTCATCAACTTCAATACCTTTTGTACTGACAACAAAGGAAAACTACATTTTTCCATGCAAAATGTATACTTCTTAAATTAGCATAGAGTCGTTCTTGACTCTAAACAAGAACATATCTCGGTTGGTCAATATGAGCATCTAAACATTTGATATACATAAACTACAACAAATTTACCTAGGAATGCACTTGAAAACATGGTTTATTAACCTCATGATATTACTAAGTGTATTAGCAAGTCCAAATGGCATAAACTAATCACTCATATAACCCATATTTAGTTTTAAAAGTAGTTTTTCATTTATCTCCTTCTTTCATTCTAATTTGGTCATAGACACTTTTAAGATCTATCTTAAAAAATATACATGAACCATGAAATTCATCTAGCATATGATGTTAGGTAAGGGGTGATGATACTTTGCCATTATACAGCTAACTGCCCTACATTAAGGCACATTGTCCATGTCCATCCGTCCCTCTGTGGGAAAACGTGTGGGAGATGGTGGGTAATTGGATAAAGGTTGAGGAAACCATATTTGAAAATATTAGACAAAGTCTTATCAATATAGATTCATATATGTATCAACTAACCAACCACTCAAAAGCAACCCATTACCGTACACGTGGTAACATCTCTTTAATTCAAAGTTCTAATTAAATAATAATTAAAAAAATCAATTCTTAACACTCACGTGGCTGTGGCTTCCCATAACTCTCTCTCTCTCTCTCTCTCTATTACTTACAAGTTTTTAATTAATCAATTATCCAATCCCAAAAGCTTCTACATGTCACCCCTCTTAAATATTTAAATCCTTTAAACACCAAACTAAAATATAATTTAAGACTATATCTTTTGACTTCGATAACTTGAGTTTTGTGAAGCCTAACATATATAATTAATTACGTTCTATCCAATGAGCCCAATATTCATATACTTTTATTACTCAGTCAATATCTAAAAATATATGACCCAAATAAATTGAATTTTACTCTGTACTTTAGTCCCTAAACTTTCAAAACCTTAAAATATAGCATACCAAAAAAATTAAATTCTATTCTACTAAAATTTCGGGATATTACAATAAATATACATCAAATATCTTTGAAATACACATATTCATACCATATTCATTAGCATATTCTCAAATATATTTCATTAATTCTCTTATCACTCTCATAAGATATGAGTAAGTGTGTAAGTGATTTTATGGGATTAAATGATAACTTTAAATTTTTTTGGAACATAGATTATGGAACTCTTATGAATGTTCTAAGATTGGAGAAGAGTATATAGTGCAAAAACATTCTTGGCATGAGATGGCTAGTGAAGTGACAGGTCTTTAAAGACCCACTAAGCGTATATTGATTTATTCAAAGAACTCATTCATTATTGGTTTACAGGAACCTAATTTTTTTTTTAATTTGATATGAATTTATTAGTTACGGACTCTTATTATTTTTATGATATTATTCGATAATTTTTAAATGTTAGAAAGCTCATTTCGATTTTCAAGATATGAGTATAGTGGCACTCAAATCTCAGGACTCGGGTCATCACAGCGTGTTTGGCCACTTTTGCCTTTCTAAGCTCTAGGTCCTCGATCGTAAACACTCTAGGCTTGACCTTACTATTGAAGGCTTATCTACTTTGTATAAGATGCGATCCTTAAAGAGGTATGCTTATGGATTTCTTTGAGGAGGTCAAGGTCTCCATTCTATTTTCCTCAACCTCAATGGCATGACGCCTGAGTATAGGTATATGCTGACCTCAATCAAAACCACTACTTCCACATTGAAGGCCAACATGAAGGAATTGTAGTGGTCTTGTGCAATGTTTTGTAGGTAGGCCCAGAGGATGGTTGAAACTTGGAGAGTCTCCTTGGCGTTTTCGATACTTGTTCGAATGTTTTGCAATATGATCTGATTGGTTACTTCTACAAGTCTGTTACTTTAATAGTACAAGATTGACGGTAGATGAAGGTTTACCCTGAGATTAATGTAAAAGCTTTGAATTGAGAGTGTTGAACTGTCTTATATCAAAACATTGGGTAGGTCAAACTTGAGATTGTTTGACCTAAAAGAATGTACAAAGTTTATATTTTGAGATTGTTGACATGGATTATGCCTCTACCGGCTTCGTAAGATAATCGACTGCATGGAAACGAACTACAATTGTCCATGGGCTATGAAAAAAGTCCCAAGGATACCTACTATCTATTATTCTAAAGGACCCAATAGTGAAAGGGGATTATTAAATCATCGACCAATGTATGAATACTGTTACTAAACCTTTGTCATTTGTCATAACTCTAGACATAGTCAATGATGTCTTTCTTCATGGTTGGCTAATACTGTACCATATGAGTTTGATGGCCAAGTCTGGATCTACTTGGTTGGCAATATATGCCTTTATAAATTCTCAACTAAGGCTTAAGGGGCTTCTGAAGGGCCAAGGCACTAAGATATGAATGTTAAGCTCCTTTAAAAGAGGACTACCCGTATCATGCAGTACCTAGGTGTTTAAAACATAATGTTCCTTGTAGCTCAAAGATCTTCAGGAAGATGCCCATTGTATATGAAATTTATTATGCGGTCCATCCATGATCGCTCATGGTCAATTTCCATAACGATGATTCTCCCTCATGCCCCTTTGTCACGATTTTTCACATTAACATTTCTATCCAGCCCATCCAATCTTATGAAGACCAAGCCTGATAGAGCATTGGATTGGTCATCATGAGCTCAAGCAATCTTCGATGATCGTGAACTTTATACTACAAAGATTCATCTTCTAGTCTTTCCTTTTAAATTTGTGAATTTCAGGTAATAAAAACTCATCTTTCCTTTTGCATCTATCGTTGATTTGCCCAATGACAAGTTCTAAATCATAGAAGACTCTTATCTCATACACTTTGATGTCAAGGGGTAAGCTCGAAGGCCATGACTACCTCGAACTTGACCTCATTATTGGTAGCCTCAAAGTCGAGCCTTATTGAACACTACATCATTGTAGCCTTTTTCGAGTTGATGATGAATAACCGATCCTGAACCCTATGAATTAGACACTTTATCCACACGTAAGTCCCATGTTTTCTGCTCTTTGATATTGTGTTTATTATCCCAGCTCTCAAGGCCTTGGATTTAGTTCTATTGTTACGGTCTAACCCACTAGCAAGACAAAAATCTACAAAACAATTTGCACAAGTTCAAAATTCGAAATAAAACCAAAATATTGAATTCATTCAACAAAAGATATAGTACAAGAAGTTCGTAAATCAACAGAATATCAAAACATGAAGTTTTAAGTAAATGGTTCAAAAAAGCTTAGGAAAACTAAAGACCTGGGGGTCTTGGAGAGCAGGGACATTGTCTTCCATGTCTTCATCAGAGGGGGAGATATGAATTCTCGATCCCTTCAACAACCTTTGTAGTTCCTTCTTTTCCTCTTCCAAAGACTCCACCAAGAAGGCGAGGTCAAAGTCCGGGCTTTCTTTACCGATATGGTTCACAAGCTTTTCTAAAGCCACAACTGTCCTAAGCCAGAGCATCGAACTCAGGAGACTCCTTCCATATGTCCACAGCCTTAACCGCCTTTACCTCAACCTCCTCTATCCTTTTGGTGGCCTTCTCAGCTCTCTTCATAGCTTCATCTGCCTGAGCTTGCTCATCTTCTCCTTTCTTCTTCTTAATAGCAGCCCGCTGGCAAACTTTCTCCCCCCATATTTTTAGAGCTTTATTGTCATCCATCAACCTTAGCTTTGAGGCTAACTTTGTCTCCAGCTCCACACCCATCTTTGTAAGATGGTCCTCGTATTCTTTTTCTTTCTCGACAAACCTTGCCTTCTTCGTATCCATATTTTTGTAGAGGCCCACAGCTTGGTTCTTGACTTCAACCATTTTTTGAAGCTCAACCTTCAACTAGGACAACATGAAAGTAATTTGAGTCATATAACATGAAGTGAGCTCGAAACTTCTTAGTGTACGAATTTCAGTGATATAACCTATAACCTATATGGGAAGGGAGCGTAGCTATAGATTCCCTCAATGGAGAGGTACATCATCGGAAGTCCAGCAGTATATCAGGGTAACGGCCCACCAAACCATCGAGGTCTTTGTAGGCCAGTGTATCTGTAATACTCCGAAATTTTGTTCTCATTTAATTTTTAGGATAGCAATTTAACTTTTCAAAATTTAGTATGGCCAAAATTATTAATGGTTGCCAAATTTGCATTGGTCGATTTATTAAAAGTTTACGAAAATTAGTTAATTAGGGGTTTGGGATAAATGTCAAATTTTACACCTAATTACTAAAGAGAAGCATTTTTTTTCCACTTGGCCGAGAGTAGAATGTTATCTTTGTAGTGAGGTAACAAGCAAGCATGAGGTGGCTAAGGCAAGCATGAAGTGTTTAACTTAAGCATGAGGTGTTTAGTTAAATTTATGAAGTGCATCCATGCAATCCACATGGAGACAATTGTTGAAGAATCACCTTTACTTAATCATTAAGTCCCCTTACCTTTAAATAAGAAATGTTGCTGCCATTTATTTCCCTTG
>NC_036238.1:3543775-3615492 GCF_002742605.1 Olea europaea var. sylvestris | reverse complement strand
GTCCACAAAGTTAGATATCTATTTATGCCTTAGGACAAGTCCGAAGGGCACCGGCAAGTCGGAATGCTTGTGTATGTGTTTGAATGCATTCTTTTGTGTAGTATTAACATGTTAAATCCAAGCATGATATCTTACTGAGTATTCTTTATACTCATAGTATTCGATACTAAATTTTCAGATCCATAATTGTGGAGTTGGTGGAAGTCGGTCGGCATAATCAATGATGGGTTAAGGACAAAGTTATTTTACATCGAAGTTTCTTCTTTGTATGTTTTGTTTGACTGCTTTCCATATGTTTTTCTTATGTTATTATATAAAAACATGTATCATTCAGGTATCTACTTCAAAAGAAACTTGTTTAAAACTACCTATAGGTGGTAGGGGCCGGGTAGACATGATGTAATATGGTACCGGAAGTAAATTATGTAATCATATCTTCCATGTTATGTTAAGAGACGCTTTTTTTAGACTTTCCCTTGCAAGTGATAAAAAGGCAGAAACGGGAAAGTTTTTGGGTCAATTCAAAACGTTATTTCTGACTGGGCACAAGAATCACTCAATTTGGATATCCGTGGCCTGAGATATGAATTTTCAAGCATTGAAGGGTCAATCTGAACTTTCTGTGCAATACCTCACTGTTTTCAGTAAAATGCCCATATCATATGATCTTGGAAATTTTTCATATTTTAACCTAGAAAACTATTTGAAAATATTTCTAATGCCACAAATTTCATAGAAAATGGAGTTGGGATGAATTTTATAAAAATAGTTGAACTTGCTGCCCCAACTAACCGTGGTAGTGCCAAGTCCGTAAATTTAAAGTATAATTTCATGTTGACATGCACTTCTGCTGGCCATTAAATTTTATGAGAGATATTTTACCAAATTGAAAATAAGTTTCTAACATGTAATACTTTTATTTAAGAGTATTTACATGTAGTGAAGGCAGCAGTTTTTATGTTTAGTACGTGACACTCGAAGCTTAAGTTCAGGGCGTCACAGTATCCCTCCTCTGATCTCGAAGAGTAGGCTCGAATAGCAGTTGGGAAGGACGACGGTGTAGGGTCGACTTCGGAGAGGCAATATTGGAGAGGACGACTTCGAAGACAACCAATATAGGTTCCTATGGTGGTGGCACCTCAGGGCGAATTTGCTACAAGGGTTGAGTCCCTCCTCGTCAACCTCAGCCCCAACATCAGCAGGTAGGCTTTCATTCTGAATATGGGCATCCCTCTTTTTGCTTTTGTTTGCTACTGCTACCTTTGCAACCTTGTACCCCCAACATGTCTAGCTAAGGATCTATACAAAAAAAGAAGAGAGATTCTAGTACTTATACAAAAATCCATCCATAATTTTCCCAGATCAGTTAACTCTTACTAGAAGTGGTGCGAATGGAGGAAGAAACCTCAGCTGTTGAGGATGGGGGAAGAGCTTGGAACAACCGCGCACAATGAAGGTTTGAGTTAGAGATCACGAACTTGCTGGACCTCTATTTCTTGGGCAAAGCCCTGATCGCTTCAGCTTGTCTTTGGACCACCAAAGTCAAGGTGAACTTCTTGTAATCTGTTAAATCGAACAATATGGTCAGGGAAATGTTGCCAATAAAAGATCAGTCAAACATGAAAGAATAACTACTACTATAGTGGGGTGATAAAGAGTGGAAACTACATTCTTTCTATTCACTTCGACAGGATGAAATTGCCACTCCCCCAAAATGAAAAAGAATTCTTCCTTCCATTTTTTAATCGAGGAAGGAGGGTCTAGCATTAAAGAACCATCCGTTCTGAGCCTAACACTAACATATCACCAGCCTGAGTTCTTCCCATCCACTTTGAATATAAAATGGGAATTGAAATGCTCAACACTCATCTCGAGATTCCTTGACTCATAGGACGAGAGTGGCAATAAAGGTTTGCCACCCATTGGGGCATAGCTAGGTAGGAACTATACCCCAAAAGGAAAGAAACTTCTGGATAACCCTAGAGAAAGGGAGCCTAACATTGACATTAAGAATGGCGGAGTTCAAAATAATGCATCCCACTGGGGGAGCATTAGCTTGGTCAGATGGGTTTGGTATCACCATTTCTAACCAACTAGGGATACTAGGCTCTCCAGGATATCTCCCGTCAACATTGACCTATAAGAATTCACCTCCCACTCCTCATAACCATTCCCCCCACTACCTCCACATGACCTCTTCTCCCTTGGAACTCTAAGGGTTTATCTCCATATTTGTAAGACAACCCAAGTCTCTAGGGTTAACTGTAGAAAGTGGGATGGATTTAAGATCTCCTAACACAATTCAAAGAAAAAGTAGATGTGAGAGGTACTGACTCTTCCTGCTGGTTACCCCAAGAATGGACCCTAGACTCATCTGAACTAATGCAATTACTAAGGTGAAAAGCAAGAAAAAGAAAGAAACTTTCTTTAAAGGCCAATACCTAGGAATGGATGACCTCACTCAGTAAGAAAGGAAGGAATGGAAAAGAAGAGAATTTTTCACTTAGCTTGTGAGAGAAAGAGCGTAGGAATAAAAGTGCTGAAATGACAAGGAAAAAGTATTTTGAGTTGTGAGAAGGCCAAAGGACTTAACTTGGGCCGTCTTATGAATAACTGGAGGGAAAATAAAGGGCCCATAAATCTATCAAAAATACGTAGTTTTGAAATAAAACTTCCAATTGAAGCAATTGAGAATGTGGCACAGCTAATCCAATCAAAATGCGACACTTAGCACACTCTTCAAACACCTTAATAATAATGAATCCATGAAGATGTGCCAACTGAGTTCAAAGGTCAATCGATCCCTTGGAAATAACACTGACCTGGGGGTATCTGTTGACCACCAATATCTGATCTCACTTAAAATATATTTAGCACCTATCTCGTCTTTTTACCATGTTAGTTTGTTAGCTTAGCTCGGTCTCGTAGCCACCTGAATTTCAATAGACATTTTCTTTCTTTTTCAACCACTCAATTTTCAAAAAAATACTATTCCACCCATTACATTTTTCACGTAATGGTGGCCAAACAGGGGCTTAATTCACTCTATAAATAGAAAAGGATGGTCCCTTCCCCTAGGTACCATCAAAGCAATTCACTCCCACAAAGAAACATAGTTGTAACCCCCATTATCAATAAAAGTGCTATTTTCTGGAAAGTTAGCTCAAAACCGTGCTTAGCAATTTTTGACGTTAACAAATATAGTTCAACTCATAACAATGGAATTCTAGATTATTCGTGAAAAGGAAAATGAATTAATTATTGTGTCATCACCACCATCTCCTAATTTCAAAATTTAATAAAAGTTGAAAAACTAAGCCATTTTTAAACTTCCATAGCCCAACACATAACCAACAAATTTCTGGAGACCCATTAGTAAAAATATTCAACATTCAATTTTTCCATTCCTTATTATACTAAATACCATCAAACATCATCAATGGACTCAAATAAATATATTTTGTTTAAAAAAGCAAAAAAAAAAATTATTAATACATCAAGAGAATTAAATGTTTATCGGTGGGCGAACCCTCGTAATAACCTAAAATGCATGTAATCATTGCACTTCACAATTTAATCACTAAAACAAAAGTAAATCATCATCGTATTTTAAGTTCGCTAGTTGTCTAATACTATTATCTCAAGAAACTTCTTTGGCCAGTCATTGGCAATTCAAAATGGAAATTGTTCTCTAGCGGTAGAGGATCCAAACAACCAAATACCCCTTGCATGTCATCCATCAAAGGATCTAGAACCTTTTGCTACTTGTTTGCATGCAGAAAGTCTTACACTGTTAATTCCCAGACCTTTTGCTACATGTCATCCATCAAAGGATCTTTTCTTGCCCAATTTCATGCCAATTCTTGGATTGTTGCTGAACATATTCCATGGAGTAGCATGTTCTTCATAAAGATCTCATTCTACTATACTACAGTTCCATGGCACTAGGAGGTCTTTGCTTTTTCTCAAGGTAAAAAAGGATCAGTTCTTGATCCAAAACAATCCTCTAGAGGAAGATTCATCTTAATTATTATTGATTTCTTTGCTCAAAAAAATTTGTAGGATGGGGATTTTTAAGGAGAATGATAAAAATGCGTTTAGATAGGAGATGTATAGGGAGAATGGTTTAACTGTTGCATGGAGTTATAATGACATGGACCTGGGATCCTAGTCCGAGTGTGATTCAACATATACTAAAACTCCTTTTTTATACTAATAAAATTCGGTACTATCTTTGAATTTTGTGTAAACATTTAATGATTTAGATTACACGTTATCTGATTTGAATTTTAAATTAAAGTGGGTTAATTAACTGCCTTACTTTAACTATCCACTTCTATGATGGAGGGAAGTGGTGTACGGGTGTCCATATATGAATGCCAAAGGGTCCCTAGCCAAACCTGCAAAAAAACTCCTGCAGCATTTTCTCTTTCTAAAGAAAGTCCTATGTTTTGTTCCATAAAGTTATAAGGAATTATCAAGTGGGTTTTGACTAGAAGATCCGTTGGTGTTTGAAATTCTATAGCAGATTTTATTCTTATCTTGAATGATATGTTTGGACACGTGGTATTGAAGCCATCCTTCAAGCTTGTTATTTAGATCTTGTTAAAATATACAGACAGAAACCTTATATAAAATACATATAGAACCTTTAGATATAAGGACTTTTAACATATATTGTTGCATATTTTATGTTTCTGGCCATCTCGTGCGTATATGATAAGGTAGTGGTTGGATTTAATGATTGATTTACTAAATGGGTACTTAAAAACATGTGGGTTAGTTGCAAAGTTATGCATCCTTTTACATCATAGCTTGAAGAAATTCATGCACACCTTTTGTTTCTATATGCGGGAATAATTGCTAATGTAGAATATCGTAATTTGAAATTTAAATGCTTGATTTCAGCCTTTATTGTAGAACTTCGACCTGGTATCCTTGGTTGGAACTTTTTAGCACGAAATTCTTTAGTGGAATTAATTTCAAAGCATTCATCGTACTATATAATTATTTGAAATTCATTAATTATAATTGCATTGAACTTGGACATATCTTTTGATTACATTACATTAGTTTATATTTCTGTGTTTACTCTACAATCTATTTATTCATTGGTATTTTAAGAAATAGTGTGGTTGTCAAAATTTATACGCACAATATTTTTAGAATTTGAGAAATATGTTGAACATTTTGTAGGAGAATTTACTATTGTTCAACAACCTCCTTAATTGTTTTTTCTTTTATTTTTATTTTAGAGATGTCATTTGAAGTTTCAACATGTTATTAATAATAACTTAAGATTAGCCAAATCATCTTTAGTTAAAATTTTATGTCATGAACATAAATCACATAAGGAATTATTTGGTGATGGATATGATATCTCATAATGTGCAATTAATTAATATGATGATTACATGGCCCCATAGGAAATAGTTATCTCAAGGATTTAATTGCAATAAAGTAATTTGGTAATATCAAAACAAGAAATTTCTGTGTATGGAAAATATTTGTATTTGATTATTACTAAAGACCTTGTAAATTCAAAGTGTGATAAAGATAGTCTTCATAGCATTAATATGTGTGTTTTATCTAATGCAATGGTTCCTAGTTTTTTCAATGACTATTTGAATTCCAGTTCTATATGGTGATAACTTTTCTCACTAGAAGGAGAAAAATTCTCCTTTCGGATGTATGGATCTCCGCTCCATGTGGATGAACCACTTGTCCCTATCGAATCAAGTACGCTAGGTCATTGTATGAATCATGGGATAGACCCAATCGCCTGAGATTGAGTCTCGTGAGGAGGACTCATGTCAGTAAAAGCATTAGGGATCAGTCCCTCAAAATAAGTTTAAAATCTGTTTCTTTTGCAAGAAAAAAGAGCATATGAAGGACTATCCAAGTATAAGAAATGGCTCGAAAATAAAGGTACTCTTATCTCTCTAGTCTGTCATGAATCTCTTTTGGTTATTGTTCCAAACAATACATGGCGAATTGATTTAGGTACTAAAATTTACATTGTCAAATACTATGTAGGACTTTCTGGACTTAAGGAAACTACAACCAAATGAACAGAGTCTATTTTGGAAACCAGTTGAGTTCAACTGTTGAAGGCGTGGAACCCTTTTGATTAGTTTGAAATTCCGGTTTTTATTTTGATCTTGAAAACACTTTTTATGTTCCAAGCTTTCTCGTAATTTAGTTTCTATTTCAAGATTAGCACCTTTGCATTTCAAGTTTGTATTTGAAAACAGAATTTTTAGCTTATATCACAATTCAGTTATTATTCCATTGTTTTGGTTGATAATTTATATAAATTTGTTTGGATCCCACTTATGAGTGTTACTTATTCGAACTGCATGGTGATTGGCAATAAAGCATTGTATTGTTAAAGAGAACTCCTCTAAGTTATGACACAGGAGATTGGGACATACAGAGACTCCATAGAGAGACTTAAAAGATTAGTGAATGATGAAGATTTATTAACTCTCGACTTTACTAATTTTGGGACTTGTCAAACTTTATAAAGGGAAAGTAGACAAACAAGACCACTAAAAGTGCCAAGAGGAGTACAAACATTCTCGAGATTATTCACACGGATATTTGTGGACCTTTTATCCCTCGTATTTGGTCAAAGGTATTTTATCTCATTCATAAATGATCATTTGAGAAGTATCCCTATCTTCTAAATCATAAGGATGAGGCAATAGATACTTTTAAGATTTATAAAGAAGTCGAGAAACAAAAGAAAAGAAAAATAAAAATTATAAGGTTAGACATTGAAAGAGAATATTATGGACGATACACAGAAGGGGGATAAATGCGAGATCTATTTGCCAAGTTTTTAGCATAACAAGGTTAATATAGCACAATATACGATGCCAAGCACATCACAACAAAATGGTGTAGCTAAAAGAAGAAAATGACCTTAATGGACATGATTAGGAGCATGATAAGCAATTCAAGCCTATCTTTGAATTTGTGGAATGAAACCTTAAAAACTACCGTGTACATCTTAAATAGGGTTCCATCTAAGACAGTTCCAAAAACACCATTTGAAATCTGGAACAGATGGAAACCTAGTTTGAGAAACATACACATCTAGGGTTGTCCAGTTGAAGTGAGGGTTTACAATTCTTACATAAAGAAATTGGACCCAAGGACAATGGATTTTTCATAGACTATCCAGTGAATTCTAAAGGCGATAAATTCTATTGTCCTTCGCACACTCCAAGGATTGTCGAACCTAGAACTGCCTAATTTCTAGAGGATCATGAAGTGAGTGGGAGTGAGTTTCCTAGAAATATTGATTTTTAGGGAATAAAAGAATCTATCTGTTCATTTTCCAATCCAGGAATTTTGATTCATTTCAGAAGTAAGAATTTAAGTATAACAGGAAAATGAACCAACTCAAGAACAACCATTATTGCATGAGGAAAACGCAGAACGAAAACCCTCAAAATATGCAAAATCTTGAACACTCGTTATTACTACTCAAATAAATTATTTTTATGAAATATTTTCCATGAATAAGTGATTTGGATTAATTTTTATGAAATATTTTCCAATGTTATTTCTTTAAAATTTTGAATAATGCAGAATGTGAGAACAAGCTATGTTTTCTTCAAAGAAATTACATTTTGTTGTTTTGAAAAATGATTCAGTGCTTTTGTTTAAAGTATTTGAAGTATTGTTATTTAAATTATTATCCGAAGATGTAAGCTTCTGCTAAAACATATACACTTGTTAGTTACTAAACCACCGGTTAAGCTAAGTAAAGTAAGTAGTGTTCCGATCCACTAGGGGTCGAGGCGTTATAGCGTGATATCAGAGCAAGGTTTAGTCGGTTCTATAGACCAAGTATTTTTTTTTTTTTTAAAACAAAAGGAAAATGAAAAGTTTAAGGTATTCCATGGCATCGTGCATCCATCCATCAATCTCATCCTATGGCCCAAGTATGTTCATGTTTAAAGTTAATGATTATGTTTATGTTATGATACCTTGATATGATTTAGAGATGTGTTATTTAAAGATATGTAATGGACTTGGGCAAAAGCTAAGGGCTTAAAGGGAATTGCATGATATGAAAGTTTAAATATTTGCATGTTTTCTTTAAGCAAAGAAAAAGTATGATGTATGTGAATATACAATAGATATGACTCGTAGAACTGTTAGGGCATATAAAGAAGCATTGAACCACAGAATTGCTATTCATTTCTATGAAAACTATGTAACTGATCCGACCCGACCGCTTAGCGAACATGTGTATGACATCTATGAGAGATCATAACGGCGGTTAATGCTAGAATGGAGATCACGCATATTGAGACCATAAATAACCTCATACACTCCCTCCCACCTCAATGGGAGATATGGGAATCACGGTTAGGGATGAAATGTTAGAAGGCAACCCAAATCTGTTCAAGTTTGAGAGGTATTGTCATGCCCTGATTGATTTGTGGGATGATGTAATCCATAAGGAGCCTGAGGAGGAACCATTGGCCGAGGAAGAAGATCCCGAAGAAGAACCCGAGGATGATTTAGAGAATGATCCTGAGCCTGAGCCACATGTTAAGATGGACATAGAGTCCGGACCTGAGGCGGAAGACTCCTCCAAAGATGAGGCTCCACCAAAGAAGATTCGTAGAACTTATAGGGATTAGATTTAAATCCTTGTAATAGCTTCCCTTATATCAAGAAATAAAATACTATCTTCTTTGCTTTAGTATTTGAAGAATGAAACTAATAAGAACCATATGTTTTGTCTAAAAGAAATGGCCTGCGTAAACCAAAACTTGATAAGAGACCTCCTCCGAGCGGTTCAAGACCTAGGCAGGCAAAACCCAAACCAAGCTCAACCCCTACCACTAGCTCCTAATGTTCCAAACCATGCTTTAGTGGTCGAGCAATTTCGAAGGCACAAGCCCCCTACCTTCAATGGAGCAGCCGATCCACTTGCAGTCGAGGAGTGGCTTCGCAAGTTGGAGAGTATATTCTGATTGATAGGGTACACGGACGCTCAGAAAGTCCAGTGTACTGGGTTCATGTTCTCTGGTGATGCAAATCACTGGTGGGACTCAATGTCAAGGACAAGGACCCCTGAGCAACAAGTAGAATTGACTTGGGAGCAATTAAAAGGGGAAGTAATTGACAAGTACTTTCCCCAGTCCTTGAGGGATCATAAAGAAAGTGAATTCCTCCAACTTAAGCAGAAGTTGATATCAGCACCTGTATTAATAATATCTGAAGGTACGGAAGGGTTTGTTATATACAGCAACGTATCCAAGCGAGGATTGGGATTTGTACTAATGGAGAATGGAAAAGTGATAGCCTATTCTTCAAGACAATTGAGCAGAAGTACCCGACGCTTGATTTAGAACTTGCAGCGGTCGTACACGCTTTGAAGATATGGCGAAACTACTCGTATAGACGGAAGTGTGATATCTACAGAGATCACAAAAGTCTCAAGTATTTCTTCACATAGAAGGAATTGAATATGCGACAAAGACGATGGTTGGAATTGGTGAACGATTACGACTGCACTATTCACTACCATCTGGGTAAGGCTAATGTTGTGGCCGACGCTCTAAGTAGAAAATCAATGGGACAATTGACGTCACTACCCACCTCTCAAGTGGAGTTAGTCAAGGACTTGGAAAAGTTGTAGATCGAAGTGGTTACCACACCAGGACAATCACTGCTCGTCTAGCAGCTTTAATAATTCGACCTACTCTTAGAGATCGAATTATAGAAGCACAAAATAAAGACTCATTTTTGCAGAAGATTAAGAATGAAGTTGGTACCGATAAGAAAAAGGACTTTGGAATAACTGAGGATCAGGCACTGATATTTAGAGGAAGAATTTGCATGCCTAAGGATGAAGCCTTGAGAAATGAGATATTAAAAGAAGTTCATTCCACCCCGTACACCGCACATCCCGATGGTACGAAAATGTATCGAGATCTTCGAGATACATTTTGGTGGAGAAATATGAAAAGAAGTATAGGGTTGTACGTGCAGAAGTGCATGGTATGTCAACAGGTTATGGCAGAACACCAAAAACTAGCTGAATTGTTAAATCCACTAGATATACCTGAATGGAAATGGGAAAATATCCCGAAGTCAACAAGAGGAAATAATGTTATATAGGTAGTAGTGGATCGACTCACGAAGTCAGCTCATTTTCTTCCAATGAAAATGACATTCAGTTTAAACCACTTGGCACAGTTGTACATTAAAGAGGTTGTGAGATTACATGGTGTACCTGTATCCATTGTGTCTGGCAGAGACCTAAGGTTCACATCCAAATTTTGAAAAAGTCTACAAGGAGCTATGGGAATGAAGCTGAATTTTAGTACAGTATATCACCCTTAGTCCGATGGCCAGTCTGAAAGGACCATCCAAACTTTGGAAGACATGTTAAGAACATGTGTTTCGGATCTAGGAGGTAATTGGGAGTCATACTTACCTCTAGTAGAGTTCGCTTATAATAACATTTTCCAAGCAACTATTGGAATGGTACCATACGAAGCTCTCTATGGTAGAAGATGTAGATCCCCTGTTCATTGGGATGAAGTCGGAGAGAACAGAGTTTTAGGACCAGAAATAGTTGAAAGGACGGTCGAGGTAATCGATAAGATCCGTGCAAGAATAAAGGCAGCAAAGGATCGACAAAATAACTATGCAGATACAAGGAGGGAGGATTTAGAATTCCAAGTTGAGGATAAAGTGTTTCTGAAAGTAGCACCGATGAAAGGTGTACTTAGATTTGGAAAGAAAGGCAAGCTACGACGCCGGTATATCGGACCTTTCGAGATACTTGATAGAGTCGGAAATGTGGCTTATCGACTAGCTTTGCCACCTGAATTATTGGCAGTGCACAATGTGTTCCATATATCAATGATAAAGAAGTATATACATGATCCTAATCATGTAGTGAGTTATCAAACCTTGGAGGTACAGAAAGATTTGTCGTACGAGGAACTACCGATCAAGATATTGGATTGAAAAGTGCATAAACTAAGGAATAAAAAGATTTAGCTGGTTAAGATACAGTGGAATCATCACGACGTAGAAGAAGCCACTTGGGAAAATGAAGAAGAAGCCAAAGACAAGTATCCAACACTATTCGCCCAATCAGAAGGTAAATTTCGAGGACGAAATTTTAATTAAGGTGTGGGGGATGTAGAACCCCAAATAATTCTAGACACCTTAGTGGCACTAAGACATGAATATTGGATGACTAAAATATACTTCAGATTTTTTAGTCTCATTTAAGACCCATTTTCGACATGGGAAACATTCGATTTGGAAAATAATATCTAAATAAAAGTTGTAGCTCTTTGAGTTAGCTTTCCAAAGTACTTTGAATTACCTCAATCGGATATCGGGAAAAGAAGTTATGATAGAAACATTGAAGGCTGTACAGTGTCAACCGGACTACAACCGGTCGACCGAAACTGCCTGAAATGAAAATTCTCATTTTTCTCTAGAATTTAAATATTTATTTCCATCAATTATTTTCTCAAAGGGCCACCCACGTTTTTGGCAATAAAAACCCCACTAAATTGAAGCATTTAACCTCAAACTTAAATGGCACCCATGTTTTCTCTCTTAAATGAAATTTGACCCTTCATTCACTTTAAGTTATGGAATATTTACCTATAAATAAAGACCTCATTTCACTCATTTTTTCTCACACCAAAAGCAAGAGCTTTTATATACTAAAGAAAAAGTTTCCAAAAGAGAAAAAGAGAGGGAGGAAAACTATTTTTCCTAGAAGTTTAAGAAGTGTTTTCAAGCATAATTCTCAACGGTTTTCAAACATCCAAGGAGTGCATTTCTTTCAACGTCCAAGTTTCATCGAAGTTTTCAATCCAAGTTTTCAAAATTTCAAAAGCATTAATCAAGGTAGGTAGAGGTGAAATGTGTTTAATCGTGTTAAGTTATAAGTTTCGATTCATGTTAATGTTTGTATGTCAAATGGTACTCCGGTACGGCATATCCCTCTATGTTAATGGGTGTATGTCAAATGGTACTCCGGTATGGCATACCCCTCTATGTTGAAGAAATGTTCGTATGTCAAATGGTGCCCTCGGGTACGGCATACCCCTTCATGTCAAATGATGCCTCCGGGTACGGCATGTACGAAAAGTTATAAAGTTAATGTTTTGAAATGTATAGCTTGATCACGAATGGACCTATGACACCTATTGAGTTTTTCAACTCACGGTTTAATCCCATCTCTACAGATTGAAGGAACTCTACCTCGGGCATGGATGGAGGAGAAGATGGAGAGTGATGCAACGAGTCCATGGAAATCCGGTGAATAAGTGATTTGGATTTATTTTTATGAAATGTTTTCCAATGTTATTTCTTTACAGTTTTGAATAACACAAAATGCGAGAACAAGTTATGTGTTCTTCAAATAAATTACATTTTGTTGTTTTGAAAAATGATTCAGTGTTTTTGTTTAAAGTATTTGAAGTATTGTTATTTAAATTATTATCCGGAGATGTAAGCTTCTGCTAAAACGTATACATTTGTTACTAAACCACCGGTTAAGCTAAGTAAAGTAAGTAGCGTTTCGATCCACTAGGTGTCGGGGCGTTACACAAGTTACGTGAGCTGAAAATTGAAGTCCAACAAGAAAGACGTCTACTTTTGAAAGAAGAAGAAGAACCAACCTTAGTGCTTTTGATTCAATCAAAGGATGAAGGACGCACGGAAGAAGGCCTTGCATGTGCAAGGAGCAATGAGGGGTGTGTGCACAATAGATAAAATTTCAAAACCCAAGGCTAAACCTTATTCGTTTAAACATTGCAAATGCTAAGCCCCTGTTTGATCCCCATTAAATTACATTCTATTTTTCTCTCTCCTATTTTCAACCACACAATTTTCCATAAAATAATATTTCATGTAAATCGAAATTTTTTCCTTCTTTTTCAACCACTCATTTTTTCAACAAAACACTATTCCTCCCATTTTCATTACCAAAAATGGGGCCAAACGGGGGCTAAATTCTTGATTGAATTTTCTTAGTTGCTTAAAGAACTTGAAACTGAAAGCAAAGAGAGAAGAAAAAGGCTAGAGTAGTGAGCTTATATTATAGGAAAATGCCAATCAAGTAAAACAATCGATTGCAAACACGTGAGATTACTTTACATTGGGGACGACCATAAAGATTCACTAATGGGTAAGATAGGCATCCTGTCTCAAGGGTTGAATTTGATGATGAGAATGAAGTAGAAAGTGTGAATAAAGATGAACAAATCTTTGTGCCTAAGGTCGGTAGGATCAGACGTAGAAGAGATAAGCTTGAAAGCGGGCCTAGAGGAGATCATAGAGTCTGAGATGGGATAGATAGAACCTTGGGATTATTAAAATGAAAATACCTTCCTTCCCTAGTATAACGACCCTCAACTCTATTCAGAACTTTGGACAATGATTTGAAACCATTGTAGGATGTACTATGGAATCCTATACAAGATTTGATATAAACCCCTAAGAAAGCCAAAAAAAGGAGTTATAATTTTCAACCAATGAGCATATAGAGCATTTGAGTTTATGCTTGTTGTCTTGAAATAAGAACAACTTTATGCTAACTTTAAAAAGTGTAGTTTTGCATTGTTGGTACAAAAGATATTGAAGTGGATGAGAAGAAAATCAAAGCCATCAAAGAATGGCCAACACTTAAAAGCATGACCGAGGTAAGATGCTTTCATGGTTTAGCTAGCTTTTATAGCCGTTTTGCTAAAATACAAACTTACCAGACCACTCACGAAGATTGTTAAAGAGTGTAGGACTCCCCGTTTGGCCACTGAACAAGGAACGTGCATTTAATACTATTAGTACATGAATAAAGTGTCTCCAAAGCCATGTTTCATGAGGACTTGGACTTGACCAATATCTATTTAAGCTCTTGGAAAGCTCGTTCATACTCGTAATTCAAATCGTAACCCTCGTTTCTTCTGAAAACTTTGAAGAAAGGAAGATGATGAAAACCACAGGAAGATGGCTAGCACGGATCCGTGATTGTGGAAGAACAACCAATAACAAATCGCTAGCAAAAAGATCAAGGGAGCCATGGGAATACTTGTCCAACCTATGTGTTTCAAGAGTTTGAGTGCAACAATCAATACACAAAGTTTCAAGATGGGCATGAAAGAAGAACCAACAATAGTGCACTTAATTCAAGCTAAGTAAGAAGAAATGAAGCCTGAAGTATAGCCAAAAAGCAACCCACGTGCAGGTAATTGGTCAAGCACATATGGCAAAATTTCAACATGTAGCCATATCAATTGAATAGTGCATGCAATACTAAAATCTGAAGGCGGATTAACTTTTCCCTTTTCATTTAGAACTCTATTTGTTTGATTTTTTCTAGATATTTTACGAATTATTTTAGAATTTCTTTGTTATTGCATATACATTAAGCCCTCATTTGATCCCCATTAAATTCAATTACATTACATTTCATTTTTCTCTCTCCTATTTTCAACCACACAATCTTCCATAAAATAATATTACACGTAAATCGAAAATTTTTCCTTATTTTTCAACCACTCATTTTCCTAAAATATACTATTCTCCCCATTTTCATTTTCAGGTAATGGGGGTCAAACGGGGGCTAAGTTACCACAATTAGGGAATTTACAACCTAGAAATTAGTTCCTTTTACTGAACACCAAATCCGAATTTCATCATGGTTGCTCTGAGTTTCACTCGGATTAGACCTTCAAAACTTGGATTCTAACCTATTAAAGATGAATTCTATGCTTTTAAGTCTTATATTAAAACATTCATCTTGATATTTACAAGTTATACTCAAGGCATTATTTAAAATCAAAGGGTTCAATCATTAATATTTAGCAACTATCAAATCTCTATCCATGCTGATTTCCTTCATGTTCTTACAAGCAATTATCCCCTTTTCACAACCACAAATTCACCAACAACATACAACATGGTCTCAAGTAAGATCAGAGGATCAAAAGATCTAAAATCTTCAAATATAATGAGCCCCTGTTTGACCCCCATCAATTTTCATTCCATTATATTTCATTTTTCTCTGTTCTATTTTCAACCACATAATCTTCCATAAAATAATATCACACGTAAATCAGAAATATTTAACTTCTTTTTCAACCACTCATTAAAAAAAAAAACTATTCCACCCATTAATTTTTTCACAAAAGGGCCAAACGGGGACTGAATAAAAGCCTCAACACTGTGAACTAACACAGCTGCCCAACACTTTCAATTCCAACTTCCTGTTTTCTATTTCCCTTTGGCTCTTTTGCTCTTTTTCCACTTGGAATCTATTAGGGACAAGTTAGAGGAGTTGTATCTTATTTAGGAAGTGAAGAAGAGGTCTTTAAGAGGTTGAGGTCGTGGATCTTGCTTAAGGATTAAGAAAATGTAGGATGCAACCAAGTTAACAAGTGTTAAGCATGAGGTGGCTTCTTCCAGCAATATTTGTCTTTTCTCTCATCTTATATTGATCCATATTGGCTTAATATCTATCTGTATGGAAGCACCAAGAGGTAGGAGACATGCTAGATACCTTAAAGATAAAGAAATTGGATGTTAAAATGACAACTATACCAAGCATGAGGTGGTCTTTTGTGGTAACAATCTGATTTTGCATCCATCCTTGCAGGTACAAATCACTTGTCCTTGGCTTATTTTAATGTGTATACAATCTATTTTACTTGTCCTAAGATCCCATCATATTTTATAGCGCTAATTCCTTAACCGTTTCTTTAACTACTTACCCGATTAAAACTCAATTCTCGACGGACTTCAACAATTTTCACCTTAACATTTATAACATCACATGGCCCTTATAGCTTTGTATTTTGACCATGTCACTTCATGCCTCATGTCCCAAATAGGTTAAAGACTCAGTTAGGGTTTAGACTAACCATGATTATCTGAATTAAAAGCGAGAAACTTTATCGATAATGATTCCTAAACTTTCAAGATCACCATCTTTAACACATCAATTAATGTAAGATTCTCCATCTAGGTCAAGGAGTCGAAGACTAACACCATATAAAGATCTTTAAAATCTCAATAATTCAAATGCAACGTTTTCAGATAAATCATTTAGGATAATTGATGCAAATGACATTGTAAATAGCATGAATCATATTAGCCAAATGGATAATGTAAAGTTCGGGGGTATTTAAAATGAAATATAAATTAAGGGTGAAAATATCATAAAATAAAAGGTAGGGTTGTTTTGCACAATAACAATGAAAAGTACGAACGTTTTATGCTAATTACCCTTCTAATAATTTATTTAGACTCGTTTTCACTTTTTAAAAAAGTTTCGGAGTATGATTGCAATTTATTCTTTAACTTTCTTTTCTTTTATACGATTTTTATTTTAAAAAGTGGTATATTTGTCATTTTACATGAAAAATTTGATGAAAATGATGATTTCCGCAATAAAAGGTGCATGTAAGGGTAAAAGTGCCAAAAACGAAAGGTGGGGATGTTTTGCACAAAACATTGAAATGTAAGGACGTTTTGTTGCTAATTACCTTCCAAAGGTCCTCCTCAAAAGATAAGGTCCGGTTCAGATTTACTTGTGTCGTGTTAAGTCACAATGTTTTAGTGTAGGTTCTCTATCATCTCTATCTCTACCTCGTTGACCTTTCAACGTCCCTAACCTCTTGAAAGATGACTGTAAACACGTTGATTCCAACAATGTAGCCCAATTTTTCGCTGCAAAACTTCTCCCAAAATGCAAGCATCCTCACATGTTGAGGAATCGAAAAGGCCTGGCCCCAACTCTTCATTAGAATTTCACTGTAGAAGTAAAGGTGAGTGACCAGATGATGTTCGATTTAGATGCCTTACAAGATACCACCTAAAAAAGGTTGTAGCTACAAAATTAATTAGTATCTTGTCCAATCTTTTCATGCCTCGACCATTGGTCTAAGTGCACCATGTCCTAATCAGCACCCTCCAAACCACAATCCATCGTCGTATCAAAGAAAGTAGTAGTACCTCTATCACAAGTGCTGTAACCAATGCACTCATCATCACGTGCGATAATGTTGAAGTTTCCTCCAATTTGCCAAGGGTCGTCCATATCAAGGAAAATGTGGTGAAGACCTATCAATAAGGCATAGGCAGGAGTCAAGTAGATGGTTGTGTTAGTTTGGGATCCTCGATTCTAACGTGAAGAAACTGAGGGAGATCATCAATAACAGTAGTAGTTCCCACATTCCAGAAAATTTAGATCTCATTTAACTCATTTTTAACTCCATAGTCGAAGCGTAGTTATTGTCGACCATGTTCAAATCTATGCCAAAGAACAAAAGGCTGGAATATGACCAAAAGATAAACCTGATGAAGCCAAACAAGTCTCTTCATACGCCTGGGAGTAGCTACATTAGCAACACCTCTCACATTGTGTGACTGGCTCCTATAGAGTCTCCACATGAATAGTGTCAGTAGGCCATTGGTGTTTCTTTTGACCAACTAGAGTAAAACCATCATCCTTTGTCCTCTTAGTCAAACCTACAAAGTTTTCGAAAGATCTATGAAATGGTCCTTACTAATGAACCTCAATCTGTGTTTTATTTTGTATTCTTGACTACTGAGAATGCATAGAGGAAGAGATGCCTCCACATTTTGCTGACAAATGGGAGAAATAGTAGTAATCGGAGCCTGAGTCCTCTCTGGAGTAGGACCTAAAATATGTGCTGCCATAATAACTGTATCCTCTAAGACCCAATACATGTGGCCTCTGAATCATATCATCTACAAGGGGGTCAAAGTATAAGGTATACATAGGTCTGGTAGTCTAAGTGGGAGCTAAAAGATTTGTGATTCTATAGTACAATACTAGTCTGAGGAACAACTGTGCATTAACTAGTGGAGCTGTAATTGTAAGATGAGCCACAGAAAGAACAACTAACTGAGATTGAGTATGTGTATAAGGCTAGACATTTGGTAGTACTTGTACAAAAGAAAACTGAATATGGACCCCTAAAGTGCTAGGTAAGTTTTGTCTCCTCTGATCTCTACAAACGTCTATCTCTAATGAGGCTCAACAACTACCTCATTCTTCTTAACCTTGTCCTTGGTCTGCTGTAAAGTAGGCATAGGAACAGGGTCAATGGTGATTACAATTGGTGCAGTAAGTAGTGGTGGTGCATGGCATGATCCAACCATGCTCATCAATTTTCACAAAGTGTCTACATTGGAAGCAATACTTTGGCATCATATCATACAAGATAGGCTACTAGTATCAACCCTCTTCTCCCACTCAATCCAGTCTCCACAGGGAGATTATAAAAAGATCAAGCTCAATACCCTTGGTTCACTAAGCCAGTGTAGATCAGATATAGCCTCATTTAATGCGGAGCGGAACTCTTAGCCTTTCTAGGGCAAGCAATCTAATCTTAGCCCAAATATAGATGGGGCAATAGAGGAAATGAAGCCCAAATTTGGGCAATATGGATCTCACGCAGAGGGTTGAAACTAGATATCCATTCTATTGCTCTCACATACCCGTCAATATACCATGTGGGCTTCAGGAACAAACGTGAGTAATTGTCCTCTTGTGCTAAGTGAATCAATGTATAATAGTATCTACAAGTCCTATCATATAATCACCATGAAAACTGAATTTTAGAAAGCTATCTCTTACCTTAATCATAAAGGCTTGTGATGAGAGAATTTGTCAAGTGTAAACTTGTATGGTGTAGAAAAAATCTCCTTTTCCTCCTCCTCCTCCTTCTAAGTAAATAACACAGTAGGCTCACCATTATGTATAAAAGATTTCTTAGAAACGAACCTCTGATCAATGGATTTTTGGGATACTTGAAGAACAAGTGCAAAAGACTTCCTCTAGACTTTGGTTGAGAGATAGCATGTTTGCTTGAAAGGACGACAGCATATGATTTGTTGCCAAGAATCTGTGATGTCTATCCAACTAGTGGTAAAGTAGTAGTAGGAAGGCAGATGGTTCTGTTGACTACACATCAGAGGGGTACGCTCCTGAGACGATACATTAGAGGTACGCACAACTGGTGGTGGATAAGGGTGAGATTTGTGACAAGGAAATGAACTCCATGTGTTACCAATAGTAGCAATTGATGCATCTAGCACAGAATTGGATCCATGCTTTCTAATGTATCAATATCGATTTAATAGGAAGCCAAAGTAACTAGACCATGGGTTTTTGCACATTCTAATATCACTGGTGCTATCCTCTCAATTTGAAAATGACAACAAACATTAGGGCTCGTAGCCTCAAGATGTGTGCCATTGGGCATGATCCTTAAGATGCCTCTACTGGCCGAATTGTGAGGTACACTCGGAGCCACATGGGAGATTTTCATGGCCACTAAATTCAATGGTGTGGGTATGGAAGTTTGGGTCCCAGCCAGACAAGCTAAATTTTGAATTTCACTTGGCCAACGATCCAAACTTTTGGTGTATAGAAATTGATCAATTGTAGGATAGATTAAATCAATCTATCGTAATTATATAACTATACATATATAGACGTGCATAATTGTAGTAATACTATATTGACTTTTACCATAATTATATGCAATTATATATAGATAGACACATAATATAGTAACACTATTATCTAAATCAATTGATGGTAATTATATATAAATATACATATATAGACATACGTAATTGTAGTGATGAATCAATCAATCATTATAAATAATCATATAATTAATCCAATATGCCAAACTTATCACTATAAATTTGGCTATAATCTGATAAAATAGTTTCATTATTTCAATGAAGTGGAATTGGTAGCATTGGTTTAGGCCAAACATGGATTTTCCTTAACAAATCCCTTAACTATTCCAATTCCTTGCTACATGAAGTATGAAATATAGCCCCCGTTTGACCCCCCATTACATGAAAATGAAAATGGGAGGAATAGTGTTTTTTAGAAAAATGAGTAGTTGAAAAAGAAAGAAAAGTTTTCGATTTATGTGTAATATTATTTTATGGAAGATTGTGTGGTTGAAAATAGGAGAGAGAAAAATGGAATGTAATGTAATTTAATTTAATGGGAATCAAACGGGGGCATAAATTCAAATGTCATCGTGGAGTCTATAGTGCATGTTTGCTTTATTGAACCCCATGATAAGGCACCTTCATCTAATGTGAAAATAGATCCACTAGTTGATCCATCTATCCGTGTCTAAACTAGCATCCATGAATCCTTCTAAAAATGGAGGATAGCCATCATAATATATAGTCTTAAGTGACCCTACTTTCCAATGTAATTGACTTTGATTACTTAATTTCCCAACAATAAAGACTATCAGCTTGTTTGAGCACCATTAGTTAGAAAAAATGCATTCTTCTATAGTATTTTAATATCAGTTCAATCATACATTCTTTAATAAAATAATATTACATGTAAATACAAAACTTTTTCCTTATTTTTAACCACACATGATATAAACTATTCAAAAATTCATTTTTTTCTTCCAAAATGGGGTCAAACAAGGGCTATAATTGGTCTAGTAGACACCATAGCATACATTAGCCACCCAATAGATCGTATATAAATGGCAACCACTTTTTTCACATTGGAAGAGTCTAAAACTATAGTAAAATGGTATGGACCAATGTACAATCTAGTGATCAAACTTTCTAAATATAATTTCTATATACATAATGAGTTGAGTCAATATGATCCCGTTATCTTTCCTCGAAATTTTAATTTCTAAAATTGTGATTCACAAGTCCCATATCTTTCATATTAAAGTTGGTGTAGAGCCTTGAAATGCAATTTGCAAACCTCATCAGTAACTCGTGAAGTGTAACGCATAAACAAGAAGAACAAGATAAAGGTTCGCGCAAAGACCACGATCAATTTTCCCTGACTAGGTTGGCTACAGGCAAATAAAGAGTGCATGGATAATGAATAATGCAGAATTGAAAACCGAATATTTTAGAAGATAAACCAATAAGGATCCTCATTTGCCACTCACCTAAAAAGACTAAACTAACCCCAAGGCTTGGAGGAAATCTATAAATACCTCCTCATTTGAAGAGAAAAGCATGCATTTCAAATATCTCCCTCTCGAATAGCTATTTTACTTCTTGATCCAGTTTGAGCATCAAAATTAGTAAGATTAGGAAGTGAAAGTCCTAGCTAGGTGAATAGGATTTGTTGACATATTTTTATTGTTAACTGGTGCTATCGGTGGAAATTTGAACAAACTAGACCACAAATTCCATGTTTAAGTTTAGAAATAAATAAGACCCGAACAAATGAGAATCCAAAGGACAATAGTGTTCCAACTAATGCACAAGTAAGTTCAAGGTTAGAAAATACCTAAGGGATGACCGAAGATCTGAAAGCACTAATGGCGGAATGCGCTATTATGCACAAAGATACAAAACTTGGAAGTATCTGGGAAAATGTAAGCTCACAGATTATTACGCAGTCCTTATCCTCTTCAATTTACATCTATCGCACTTAGATTGAAATTTCAAGAACTGAAGATGAAGTAGTTGTGACCCAATTCGTAATAATAGGTGAATGCTTTCACTTTATATTCCTAGACAATGAAAGCACAAAAAAGTCCTATACGATGAAGCATTTGACCGAATGGAAAAAGTAATCCTTAGATCCTATGTTAGATCCTCACTGCTTCACTAGAGGAAGCCCAGTCCTTCACAACAAATCACTTTACTAGTGAAGATAGGAGAAGAACCATATGCATACCAAGGATATATAAATTTTGACATTGTCAACGGTAAATTTGCATATGACGGAGTCCTTAGACATCCTTCCCTTAAGCAGGCAAACATAGTCATCTCCATCCATCATTCATATGTAGGTATTCCATGAATAAAAGCAGGAACAGTGAAGTAGATAAAAAAGAGGCATGAGAGCTCTTAGGAATATTGTTGTCATAGTTAAGATGACTAAACTTAGGGCTAAACTAGAACTTGATGACTCTATTGATCCCATATAACTAAGTGCACATTGGAAGCGACAGTGATCAGTGAACTAGAAAGTTTTTTCATTAGCTTAGATAATTCGAGCAAAGCTCTAAAAATCGGCAAGAAATTAAGTAATCCAAAGAAAGGCTTGTTAAAAACTGCCTAGCTACAGATCCATGACTAGAAACATGCAGACATGATAGGAATGTATCCAAGGTTGCACATTTTGCATTGATGCTTGACCGTAAGATCAAGCCTAAAATACAAGGCACTGGCCAATGAGCATCGAGAAGCACTAAAGTGCGAGATGGATAAGCTATTACAGAATAACTTTATCTATAAAGCTTGCGACCAAGTTTGGGTATGTATGAGGAATTGGCCAACAAGCATAAGGAAGTACGAGGCAGCTGTCATGATTTTAAGGACATGAAAAAAGTTTGTCCTAAAAGACATCTCCTAAATATTCATGGATGAATATCTAGGAATAATTGGATCCCAATGTATGGGCCTGAAGTGGAATATACCACATTCATAAGATATCGGTGTCTAAACTGCAACAAAGTAATGTCATTTGGACTAAAAAGTGCGGGGTTACATATCAAATGCTAGTGAACAAAAAATGTTTGCAAACTAAATAGGGAAAAATGATGAAAGTATACATCAACAATATGCTCATAAAAATCCTTCAGGCTAGAGACCACTTAAAACACTTGGAAGAGGTCTTCAACATATTTCAAAAATATAGGATGAAACTCAATCCCCTAAAATGCATATTTGGAGTAAAATCTGCAATGTTCATCTGTTATATGGTCAATTAGAGAGGTATTGAAATGAACCCTGACAAAATTCAAGCCCTCATAAAAATACATTTCCCCATTTAAATCAAAAGAGGTGCAAAGGAAAGGGTTACCTCCCAAAATATATTTGTATCCCGGGCAACGGACAAATGTTTCCCTTTCTTCCAAGTACTAGAAGGAGAAAAAAGTTTGAGTGGATCAGCGAATGTTAATAGGCATTTAATGCCCTAAAATATCACCTACGGAAAGCACCTCTATTAGCTAAACCCGAAAATGGGAAAATGTTATTGCTACATTTAGCAGTAACCACGGTGGCGATCAGCTCGATATTAGTAAAGGATGAAGGACAACAACTATTGCCGACCTACTGTGTAAGTAAGGCTTTGCAAGGAGCAGAGGCCAGATATCCGAATATGGGAAAACTGGCCCTTACGTTAGTATTGCGAAAGCTGCGACCTTTTTTCTAGAGCCTTAGCATTGAAGTATTAATAAACTTCCCATTTAAACAAGTACTACAAAAGTCTGATGCGTTAGGGAGATTAATGAAATTGGTAGTAGAGTTGAGACAAATTTGAGATAAGCTATAAAGGGCGATCCGCAATTAAAGCACAAGTAATAGTCGACTTCATTGTAGAATTGTTAGATGTTCCTATTCATGAGGAAGAACCTAAACAAGGAATGTGGAAATTACCTGCAGATGGATCATCAGGAGATAATGGCTCTGGAGCAGGCATAATCTTGACCCACCTACTATACAGTGAATAGAACTTTGCCTAGTATCAATATCAGCAATCAATAATCAAATGGCCAATATGAAATATACAAAAACGAGTGGACCATCCTCTTGTGACCACCAGAAGTACATCCTCGAACTGCCCCTATAATCGCCCAAGTACCCCATCTGTAGCATTAGCAATCAAATCACAAAGGAAAAGTTAAGTGGTCTGCCCTCCCGTTATTACCTTGGAAATCTCATCTACGGTACCAAAACATATAACATAAGTAAAGTATACCTCACATGTCTCGGTGCCCTAGTAGTGGTTAATAAAATATTTTATAATGTAAATTTATTTCTTCAATCATGTTGTGCATACTAGATTTTTAACTGTAGACAGATATCATGCACATGCAAAATGCTCTAGAATAAAATAATAAAAATAGATGCCACTATGTTTAGGACATACATGCTCAATCATCATGACCAACCTGAGATATACCACCGACTCATTAACAAGGTTATACAAAAGTCACAATCATAATCAATAGGAAATGATTCAAAGAATAATATATACTTGCATTGTGCAAATGAATATTTACTTACTTTTTGCTTCAGTGTGTGTGAGCTTTCTACAAGGTGTAATTCATGTCTCTTTTCTACTTAAGGGCCACAAACAACTTGTAGTACTGTCTATTAATCAAATATGACCCTCAATCTGATAAGCATAACACACATTCTCGCACCATAAGAGACATTTTGCTAATCTATGTGCTCTCTTTTCTCTAATAACTTAGGAATTGGCCACCTCTTTCAATTTCATTCCTTATATTGATATCTCCTTTGATTGAGATCTAAATTATAGCCTATCACATGTATACTCCACAAACGAGGTAACAATATTATATATGTTCCCCTCCTTACTTTTGCTATTGTGAGAATAAAAACAAACTAATTAAAGAGCTTACCAAATATGTGAACTTATGCTACATGTACCATCGGGTAAGTACAATTTTAATAGTGTCAGTCACTATACCTACACATATACCAAACTCATCATCAATTGACACAGTTCCCCTATTGAATTTTGGTCCCTGATTTAACTTTCAATCTCATAACTAAATTACTTGTAGAATTTTTCATCTAGCAAGCCCAAATCTGAAAAGTTTATATGAAATTTGATGCACATAATCTGTGAAATTAAAAAATTGTTTATCCATACCAAACCATCAAGATGAAGGGCTTATTTTCACTTATTGAAAAAAATAAGAAGCTTCTGAATCAAAATCGCACATATGCAATTGTAGCATGGTAGTGAAGTATTAGGGCAATTTTAAAATTGTGTGCAGTTGCATAAGGTGGTAAAAACCCAAAAGCGATTCATTGGGAAAACACAGTGGAATTAAAGAGAAAGGTAAAGAATTAATGACAACATACATAAGAACTCCGGCGAGGATAAAGGGTGCTTTTCACCCCAAATGTCTCTCAATCTTGGCTCTTGAATATGGAGGCAAGATAAAATGGTCATAAGAAAGTGCATAACACATGGGTGGAATGAAGAAAGTCAGAGGTACACTTCTTGAAAACATGAGTGAATTGACATCAAAAGACTAAAATGACGGTCCACCGGGCCCAAGCATTAATTACTCAAACAAATAATAAATAAACAAAATCTGATAGTAAGGTTCGCAACCTAAAAATATTTTACAATTAAAGTCTTAGATTTAATATAAATAACAAAATTGAACTTGGGGGGACTATTTGTTGAGCCTTAGAATGCAATGTGCAAACCCCACTAGCAATTTGTTAAGCATAACGTGACAAGCGAGGGAAAAAATATATAAAAGGTTCGCTCAAAGCGAACCAAAAACCCTATCGAGGCTGGTAACGGTTTGATGATAAAAATAAGAATTAGTCTATTTTATACTTCTTGTATCAAATACAAATACAAAATTACCATGCACATATACATTTGATAACACATTTATTGGATTCATGGATCCTAAATCCATTTGCAAGAAATTCATAAAAAAATTCTCATGCCATAGTCTTTTAACTCGTTTAATTGCAAGGAATTGAGAACTTACAAATATTTTTCTCTTGACCCCATGATATGAACCTTTTCGGCTACTCCATATAGCTCCTCACCTAGTTCCCATTGAGGAACGTCATTAAACATCCATTTGATGGATCTAAAACTTCTATAAAAGCAAGTAGAGCAATCAAAGTCTATATAATAGCTATCGTAGCAATAAATGCATTCGAAAACCAGCATGATCATCATGTCTCATCATACCATAAAATGTTGGATAGGACTCATACTATTTCATGCCAGAGAACTACTTTTGAGCAATATATCCAGCATAGCAAGGAGTCATCCGAAAGAAAGAAAGTGAAACGATAAGGAAAAACGAAAATGGCAAAATAAGAGAACAAACGTAAGAGATGGTTTCTATAGGATAGGTGGGAGTATTACACCATGTCTTAAGTATAATAAACTCCACAAAGGTGAATGCTTAGAATGTACTGAAGTACACAAGTAGAAGGGAAAATGGGAAGCAATAGCTCGATTGGCAAATCAATAGTTCGTGTATAGATAGAGGAATAAAGTACCTTGCAAAGTCATACTGCATCTATAAAAAGCTATGAAAACCTAATAGGGAAAATAAAAAAGTTGCTTACTTACTAACCTGCCATAAGGTACATTCCCATGCAACATTTAAGTCAACTTCGGAAAATTTTTTAATTCAATTTCCTTGTAGAGTGTGTCCGGTTCCCAAAAATTTGGGTAAAGAGACCATATGCTTCATATAAGTGTTATGCCTTAGGTTCAATGATTTAGGATGTTGTGAACACTTAAAATATTTTTAATGTATATATTTATGGCATGATCTATAATTTAATTGAATTACTTTTTATATAAATTATATTAATAGAGTTCATAGATTCAAGTTCAAGTAACTTATTAATCACAATGAGTTGTGATAGAGCCACTCATGGGGTGGTTGAGTTGGTGGAGTAGGTGAGCGGGAAGGTAAAGTCACAAGTTCAATTCCCCCTATCAACACTTTTTCGATCGAATCTGTCGCATCGGCTTGCTTAGTACGATTTACCTGGCCGCCATGGTTTGCAAGCTATTGCGTCAGCTCGAGGGTTTACCTAATACGTACCTGAAGGGTAGCGACTGCGGGTTCCCCAGTCATTACACAAAAAAAAAACAAAAAAAAAACAAAAAACAAAACAAAACAAAACAAATTACATAGCCTATGACATAGAATTAAATCTTATTTGTCATCCCATTCTCATAAGATACCTTAGATACCCAAATAACACAGATGTTTCAAATATATATAGCATATTAAGTGTATACTATTATGATGGGGGCAAAAAGTGCTATAACAATGAAAAAAATAAAAAATAAAAAACCTGACTATTCCATAGTAAGTTAATTCCATAATAGATGTTTAAATTATGCGCTGGTTGCTTATTAAATGGTTTGATATTTGAGGTTTTATTGTTATTTTCTGTATGGGATGAAGCTTCTTTGGTTTTTAGTCTTTCCATGGTAGATAAATGTTTCTCTCATTTCATGTTTCTTTTTCAGAAGATTTGTTTATATATTGATAAGGACCCTTCGCCATTTGTATGATTTGTTCTTGGATCTAACATCAATTTTTTCTCCTCCTAATAAGTAATAATGGTTCTTGATTGCATGACATATTGCTGCTAATTTTATAGTAGTTGTTTTAGTTAATTTAGTTCATGAAGTATGTTTACGGGATTTATTGAAAATGGTTTTCCCAAGAATAATTAATTTTAAGGTTTTGTTTAGATTAATTTTAAAGTTTTGTTTTGAACCTAGGGAAGCAATGGCTGCCTACTTTAATACAGTTTCTAGTAAGTACCTAATCGTGGAAAATGCTTAGCTTCCAACAATTGATGCTACTAGCAACTTATTTGACATGCTATTCCCTTTTGAAACTTGGTCGAGATAACAATCAGTTTCTAGTAATGGAAAACAAGCTGGATGCTTTCCCATATTTCATCAGTCAAGTGCTTGCTTGTCATGATGACTCAAATGTCAATGGGTTTGAACTTTAGCTTTTTCCTTCATGTAAGAATGATTGGATTGTATTTGCTATACTACAGAACATTCAGAAGCTTGATCTCTATGGAAGCATCAATGAATTCCAAAAGGTTTAAGGTTGTTATTTACGTGCAAGTCACTGGAGAAATTGGAATTGACATTAGAAAATGAAGTCCGCGTGGTTGAAAAATTTTGAGCCTCTCGACCTCCGAAAGCTAATTGATGAAGGATTTAATAATTTTAGCTTCCTTATAGTTTTTTCCTTTGATAACAAATTAAAGCATGAGCGTACTATTTTTAAAATGAACAAGAAATAAAGATCAAAAGAAGACAAGAAGTTAGGAAAAAGAAGAAATTAATTTATTCGTATAATCAATGGTGCATATTAAAAGTAACAAAATCTAATTTAAACACATATAATTAAAAATCAAAGATCTAAATCCTATCTTTATTATATCTATCTCCATCACTAAGCCTTGAGCTTTTGGTACTATCTTAGTAGGGTCTAAGACAAGATCCTTTCTTAATGCATAAGCTATCCAAAGTTGCTTCTGTTTATGCAGAGAGATTAAGAACTTATTTGATGCGTAGCTGTCCAGTGATGGATGGATGCTCCATCTAAATATCTCAAACAAATTATGCCCTTGTTTGATTTCCATTCTTCTAAAAATTCATTTTCATTCACATATTCTTGAATAAAATAATATTACACGTAAAATCTAAAACTTTTCCTTAATTTTTATCCACGTATTCTCCATCAATCTACTATTTAAAATACA
This sequence comes from Olea europaea var. sylvestris, assembly GCF_002742605.1. Classification (NCBI taxonomy): domain Eukaryota; kingdom Viridiplantae; phylum Streptophyta; class Magnoliopsida; order Lamiales; family Oleaceae; genus Olea; species Olea europaea. The sequence goes on along the minus strand of NC_036238.1, from coordinate 3,587,157 downwards.
TTATTTCCTCCAAAATGGGGATCAAGAAAGGGCTATATGTGCGGATGGAGTTAGAAGATATTAGGATTCCAACATACCTATGCATTACAAGGGAGAAAATAGAATCTTTCCTAATAACCCATATAAATAAAAGGGATCCATTGACCAATCATATTTTTTGTGTCTCTATCTTTTATAATGGTTTCAAAATGGAGTACCTGATTGTTTGTATCCAAGCAATATTTCCCTTGATAAGTAAATTGTGTAGCCTCTTGAGAATGAAGAATTCATGGCCATTTTCATCCACAGAAAGGAAATGGAACTAGATTTGAATTAAAATGGAAGTGCGTGTGACATTCATTCCATGGTGTTGAGATGGGTCTAATGGATTTGAGGTGATGCTTAGACAAAGAAACTTCTTCTATATGAATTCGAGAAAAGAGAGAGCCGTGCTAAAGGTAATAATGAATATTGAACCCTAATTGCCAAAAATTGACCTTTTATAACAACTTTTAATGGCTGCGATTTGAGGTTGGGGATCCAAGGGCTAAATTTAGTGTCTATTTGATAGGGGATAATGAGTTATTGAAGAGTATTTCTTGGAGAATGTGCGATTAAAAAATAAGAAGGCTTTATTGGTTTGTGCATCGAATATTTTATTGTTTGAATGTGCGGTGAAAATTGATCCTTTAGCAAACAATTTAAACTTTTAAATTATATCTAAATAAAAGTTGTAGCTCTTTGAGTTAGCTTTCCAATGCACTTTGAATTATCTCAATCAAATATTGGGAGAAGAAGTTATGATAGAAACACTGAAGGCTGTGCAGTGTCAACCGGACTGCAATCGGTCGACCGAAACTGCCTGAAATGAAAATTCTCATTTTTCTCTAGATTTTAAATATTTATTTTCATCAATTATTTTCTCAAAGGGCCACCCACGTTTTTGGTAATAAACATCCCACTAAATTGAAGCATTTAACCTCAAACTTAAATGGCACCCATATTTTCTCTCTTAAATGAAATTTGACCCTTCATTCGCTTTAAGTTATGGGATATTTACCTATAAATAAAGATATTATTTCACTCATTTTTTCTCACACCAAAAGTAAGAGCTTTTACATACTAAAAAAAGAGTTTCCAAGAGAGAAAAAGAGAGGGAGGAAAACTATTTTTCCTAGAAGTTTAATAAGTGTTTTCAAGCATCAATTCTCAACGGTTTTCAAACATCCAAGAAGTGCATTTCTTTCAACGTCCAAGTTTCATCGAAGTTTTCAATCCAAGTTTTCAAAGTTTCCAAAGTATCAATCAAGGTAGGTAGAGGTACAATGTATTTAATCGTGTTAAGTTTTAAGTTTCGATTCATGTTAATGTTTGTATGTCAAATGGTACTCCGGTATAGCATATCCTTCTATGTTAATGGTTGTATGTCAAATGGTACTCCGGTACGGCATATCCCTTTATGTTGAAGAAATGTTTGTATATCAAATGGTGCCCTCGGGTATGGCATACCCCTTCATGTCAAATGGTGCCTCTGGGTACAGCATGTATGAAAAGTTATAAAGTTAATGTTTTGAATAGCTTGATCATGAATGCACCTATGACACCTATTGAGTTTTTCAACTCACGGGTTTAATCTCGTCTCTAGAGATTGAAGGAATTCTACCTCGGGCATGGATGGAGGAGAAGATAGAGAGTGATGCAACGAACCCATGGAAATCTGGTGAATAAGTGTTTTGGATTTATTTTTATGAAATGTTTTCCAATGCAGAATGCGAGAACAAGTTATGTTTTCTTCAAATAAATTACATTTGGTTGTTTTAAAAAATGATTCAGTGTTTTTATTTAAAGTATTTGAAGTATTGTTATTTAAATTATTATCCGAAGATGTAAGCTTCTGCTAAAACGTATACACTTGTTACTAAACCACCGGTTAAGTTAAGTAAAGTAAGTAACGTTCCGGTCCACTAGGGGTCGGGACGTTACAGCGTGGTATCAGAGCACGGTTTAGTTGGTTCTGTAGACCAAGTATATTAAAAAAAAGGTTTAACCGATTTTGTAGACCAAGTATGTTTTTTTTAAAACAAAAGGAAAATGAAAAGTTTAAGGTATTCCATGGCATCATGCATCCATCCATCAACCTCATCCTATGGCCCAGGTATGTTCATGTTTAAAGTTAATGATTATGTTTATGTTATGATGCTTTGATATGATTTAGAGATGTATTATTTAAAGATATGTAATGGACTTGGACAAAAGCTAATGGGCTTAAAGGGAATTGCATGATATGAAAGTCTAAATATTTGCATGTTTTCTTTAAGCAAAGAAAAAGTATGATGCATGTGAAAATGCAACAGATATGGCTGTAGAACGGCTAGGGCATATAGAGAAGCATTGAACCGTAGAATTGCTATTCATTCCTATGATAACTATGTAACTGATCCGACCCGACCGTTTAGCGAACATGTGTATGACTTCTATGAGAGATGCATGACGGCGGTTAATGCTGGTATGGAGATCACGCATATCGAGGCCATAAATAACCTCACACACTCCCTCCCACCTTAATGGAGAGATATGGGAGTCACGGTTAGGGATGAAATGTTAGAAGGCAACCAAAACCTGTTCGAGTTTGAGAGGTATTGCCATGCCCTGATTAATTTGTGGGATGATGTAATCCATGAAGATCCTGAGGAGGGAGCTTTGGCTGAGGATTCTGATCCCGAAGAAGAACCTGAGGATGATTTAGAGAATGATCCTGAGCCTGAGCCACAGGTTGAGATGGACATAGAGTCCTGACCTGAGGCCGAAGACTCCTCCGAAGATGAAGTTCCACCAAAGAAGATCCGTAGAACTTATAGGGATTAGATTTAAATCCTTGTAATAGCTTTCCTTATGTCAAGAAATAAAATACTATCTTCTCTGTTTTAGTATTTGAAGAATGAAACTAATAAAAACCATATGTTTTGTCTAAAGGAAATGGCCCGCGCAAACTAAAACTTGATAAGAGACCTCCTCCGAGCAGTTCAAGACCTAGGCAGGCAAAATCCGAACCAAGCTCAACCCCTACCACTAGCTCCTAATGTTCCAAACCATGCTTCAGTGGTCGAGCAATTCCGAAGGCTCAAGCCCCTACCTTCAACGGAGCAGCTAATCCATTTGCAGCCGAGGAGTGGTTTCGCAAGTTGGAGTGTATATTCCGATTAATAGGGTGCACGGACGCTCAGAAAGTCCAGTGTACTGAGTTCATGTTCTTCGGTGATGCAAGTCACTAGTGGGACTCAATGTTAAGGACAAGGACCCCTAAGCAACAACTTTTATGGCTAAATCTAGTATTACCTGTGATAAGTCGGAAGTACATTAGAAGTTAGTATTCCTTCGGGCAACCCTTTGAATACTGATAGAATATCCAAGTCAGTAAGTATCGAAGTTGAGGGAAAACCAATGGAAGCGAACCTATACATGATAAAAATGAAGGATTTTGATGTAATACTGGATTGGTTAGGTTGTAATTACGCCACCATCCTATGTAAGGAAATGGAAGTATCATTTCAGAAATCAAGAGAGGAACCAATTTCGTTCCTTGGAATGAAGACGAAACCCCTTATTCGACTAGTATCGACTTTACAAGCTGAGAAGATGTTGAGAAAAGAAACATGTCAAGGATATCTAGTAAGTATCTCAGGAGGGAAACAAGAGACGATAAGGGTTGAAGATGTACCAGTAGTACGGGAATTTGTAGATTTGTTTCCAGAAGATCTATCAGAGTATTCCACCCGATAGAAAAGTGAAATTCACCATAGACCTAATTCTCGGGGCAACACCAGTATCTAAGGCCCCATACCGAATGGCCCCAAAGGAACTACAAGAATTAAAGAAGCAGTTGCAAGAACTCCTAGATATGGGCTACATACGACCAAGCGTATCTCCATGGGGTGCGTCAGTGTTGTTTGTAAAGAAGAAAGATGGAAGCATGAGGATGTGCATCGATTATAGGGAGATAAATCGATTAACCATCAAGAATAAGTACCCACTCCCGAGGATCTGTTAGATCAACTGAAAGGAGCTAAGGTATTTTCCAAGATCGACTTACGACCGGGATACCATCAATTGAAAGTAGAGACAAAGGATATACCTAAGACAGCTTTTAGAACTCGATATGGACACTACGAGTTTACGGTGATGCCGTTTGGGCTAACCAATGCACTGTAGTGTTCATGGACCTGATGAATCGAGTGTTTCATAATACTTGGATAAGTTTGTCATAGTCTTCATCAATAACATTCTGATATATTCCAAGAGTAAGGAGCAACATGAAGAGCACTTGAGAATAGCCTTAGAGGTATTACGCAAGGAGAAGCTGTATGCCAAATTCAAGAAGTGCGAGTTTTGGCTTGAACAAGTTGGATTTCTTGGACATGTAGTTACTGCCCAAGGGATTGAAGTATATCCAGCAAAAGTAGAAACAGTAAACAACTGGAAAGCACCAACAAATGCGCGAAGTACGGAGTTTTTTAGGATTGGCTGGATATTATAAGAGATTCATAGAAGGATTCTCCAAAATAGCTGGACCAATGACGCAGCTTATAAGGAAGGGAGTAAAATTCCAATGGACAGAAAAATGCGAACAAAGTTTCCAAGAACTTAAACAAAAGTTGATATCAGCACCTGTATTAACAATACCTGAAGGTACAGAAAGATTTGTTATATACAGCGACGCATCCAAACAAGGATTGGGATGTGTACTAATGCAGAATGGAAAAGTGATAGCCTATGCTTCAAGACAATTGAAGAAACATGAGCAGAACTACCCAACGCATGATTTAGAACTTGCAGCGGTAGTACACGCTTTGAAGATATGGCGACACTACTTGTATGGATGGAAGTGTGATATCTACACAAATCACAAAAGTCTCAAGTATTTCTTCACACAGAAGGAATTGAATATACGACAAAGACGATGGTTGGAATTGGTGAACGATTACGGCTGCACTATTCACTGCCATCTGGGTAAGGCTAATGCTGTGGCCGACGCTCTAAGTAGAAAATCAATGGGACAATTGACATCACTACCCACCTCTCAAGTGGAGTTAGTCAAGGACTTGGAAAAGTTGCAGATCGAAGTGGTTACCACACCAGGACAAGTCACTGCTCGTCTAGTAGCTTTAATAATTCGACCTACTCTTAGAGATCGAATTATAGAAGCACAAAATAAAGACTCATTTTTGCAGAAGATTAAGAATGAAGTTGGTACCGATAAGAAAAAGGACTTTGGAATAGTTGAGGATCAGGCACTGATATTTAGAGGAAAAATTTGCGTGCCTAAGGATGAAGCCTTAAGAAACGAGATATTAAATGAAGCTCATTCCACCCCATACACCGTACATCCCGGTGGTACGAAAATGTATCGAGATCTTCGAGATACATTTTGGTGGAGAAATATGAAAAGAAGTATGGGGCTGTACATGCAGAAGTGCATGGTATGTCAACAGGTTAAGGCAGAACACCAAAAATCAGTTGGATTGTAAAATCCACTAGATATACCTAAATGGAAATGGGAAAATATCATGATGGACTTTGTGATTGGATTCCCAAAGTCAGCAAGAGAAAATAATGCTATATGGGTAGTAGTAGATCGACTAACGAAGTCAGCTCATTTTCTTTCAGTGAAAATGACATTCAGTTTAGACCAATTGGCACAATTGTACATTAAAGAGGTTGTGAGATTACACGGTGTACCTGTATCCATTGTGTCTGACAGAGACCCAAGGTTCACGTCCAAATTTTGGAAAAGTCTATAAGGAGCTATGGGAACGAAGCTGAACTTTAGTACAACAAATCATCCTCAGTCCAATGGTCAGTCTGAAAGGACCATCCAAACTTTGGAAGACATGCTGAGAACATGTGTTTTGGATCTAGGAGGTAATTGGGAGTCATACTTACCTCTAGTAGAGTTTGCTTATAATAACAGTTTCCAAGCAACTATTGGAATGGCACCATATGAAGCTCTCTATGGTAGAAGATGTAGATCTCCTGTTCATTGGAATGAAGTCGGAGAGAAGAGAGTTTTGGGACCAGAAATAGTTGAAAGGACGGTCAAGGTAATCGATAAGATTCGTGCAAGAATAAAGGCAGCACAGGATCGACAAAAGAGCTATGCATATACAAGGAGGAAGGATTTAAAATTCCAAATTGAGGATAAAATGTTTCTGAAAGTAGCACCGATGAAAGGTGTACCTAGGTTTGGAAAGAAAGGAAAGCTACGACCCCAGTTTATCGGACCTTTCGAAATACTTGATAGAGTCGAAAATGTGGCTTACCGACTAGCTTTGCCACCTAAATTATCGACAGTGCACAATGTGTTCCATATATCGATGATAAAGAAGTATGTACATGATCATAATCATGTAGTGAGTTATCAAACCTTGCCTCTATCGATTTCGTAAAATATTCGACTACCATAGTGACGAACTTCAGCTATTGATGGGCTACAGAAAAGCCCCGAGGATATCTACTATCTATTATTTGAAAAGGACCTTAGCAATGAATGAGGATTAATCGTTGATCGGTGCATGAATATTATTACTGAAGCTTTGTCACTTGTCATACCTCCTAACATAGATTATGACATCTTTCATCATGGTACGCCAATAGAAACTGTACCTGATGAGTTTGATGACCAAGTCTTGAAGCTCCTACAGAAGAGGACTACCCATATAATGCGTACACCTAGATGCTCAAAACTTATTGCTTCTTGTAGCTTGAAGATCTTTGGGCAGATTTCCATTGGTCTATCCATGATGGCTCATAATCAATTTCCATAACGACAGGTTTTTCAACTTATGCTAGGCTCTATCGCGATTTTTACATAGACAGTTCTATCGAGGCATCCAATCCTAAGAAAACTAAGTGTAATAGAGCCGGGGACGAATCCAAGCAATTGAGTCAGCACGGACGGTCAATGACCATCGATCGTCGACCGTAATAAAATATTAGGAGCCCATTTGATGCCCTTTTTTTTTTCTAAAAATGCATTTTTCAATAGTGATTTGATAGAGATGTGTGGTTAAAAATAAGGAAAAATTTTGGATTTACGTGTAATATTATTTTATTGAACAATGCTTGGTTGAAAGAAGAGAGAAAATTTGTATTTTAGAAAAATGGAAATCAGACAAGGCCTAAATTTTAAATATAACAGTTATTTTTTCAAACTGAACATATATAGCCCCTGTTTGATCCCCATTACCTGGAAATGAAAATGGGGTGAATAGTATTTTTTAGAAAAATGAGTGGTTGAAAAAGAAAGAAAAGTTTTCGATTTACGTGTTATATTATTTTATGGAAGATTGTATGGTTGAAAATAGAAGAGATAAAAATGAAATGTAAAATAATTTAATTTAATGGGGTTCAAACAGGGGCATAATATGTGGTTGAAAACTACAATTTTCGGATAATGATTGTCAAACAGGACTGAATAAGTTGGTTAAACTTTATGTAAATAATTTTAAATTTCTTAAAATAGAATTTAATTTTTTTATTGTTATATACACAAGAACAATATCAAAATTCATCACTACATTCAAAACATTCTATATTGATAAGATTGATTATAAAACATATGCAAATTTTACTTCTCAACTACATTAAATCTTTTGCTATCTAATATTTTACATATGGTGCAAGTTTAGACAATTTGATTTTATGAAAATTATGTGCTTGTGTGATCCCACTTTTTCACAATTGATTTTTTGTGAACGAAAGTGGTACCTTCTAATAATTAAATAAGTCTTGTTGAAAGACTCCTTATGATACTAAGGCCAGTTTTCCTACAAATGCATCACCATATTAATTATTCAAACTCTCAAATCAATTGATCAGAAAAAAAATTCAAGAAGAGGGACAAAGCACAGGTTATTGGCATTAAAACTGGCAAAAATTGAACATATATTATTTTGTTACATGGAGTGTCAAAGATCAGGCAATGCCATGATTTTCAAGCTTTCAAAATGCCTAAGGAAGGCTCATAGGTTTGAATCCCTTTCCTTGCATTAGTTTTGGTAAAAATTATTGAAATACAAAAATGGCACAATAAATTGCTATTGCAGAGTTTCGAACCCATTATCCCCATGATAGCTGATAGTAGTCGTGTATTACTTCCGGTGAGAACATGATCTACATTTTCTCTTACCCATGTTTGGTGCAAATGCCTTGATCCTAGGGTGTCTATCTCAATATTGAAATTTACAGTCCTCTTTGATGACATCCTGTCAAATATGGAAAATGAAAGAATTAGTCCATCTACTATGCACAAACAAATGCTATGTTAATTCATAATAACAAGAGTATGAAATTTCCCCCAAACTTATTTCAAACTACATGTATATAATACTTGTGCTTAATGAAATTAGGTAATGAGATCAAACGAGGTGTAAAATGTCATGACGATTCCATGCTTGATGTAATATGTGAATGAGTAGGGGTTAGTACCTTAAAGAAAATCAAATTATGGCTCACAAGACTGAAGTTAACTCAAACAGTGCAAATTCCTCAATTTGGCCCATGATAGAATAATAGATTTAACATCTGGGTCGAATTTTTCCCTAGCAATCTCCTGGCATATGAAAGAGTTTATATTATTCTAGCACATATTCAAATTTGAGGTCAAACGGATTTCGGTTGGGTTAGAAAATTGAGGATGAAATGAGGACCGTGAGGTGACGTGTGCCTAGCCATGTCATGCCTATGTTTGCCACAATGGGTGTTTATGTTTATCTACTTAAGTATGATGACTTCTTACACCAAATGCAACCCCAAATAGATACTGATCAATCCTAATTCGAAGTGAGCCCGAATTAGACACACAAGTTAACTTTGGCATTTTATAGAAACATATTGAGTGCAATTTGTTTTTCCTTAATTTTTTTCAATAAATTGGTTGTTGAATCACGCCATCATGTTCACACATCACAACCAAGCTAATACACCACAACTAACTAAGTTCATACTTCTTTAAACAATAAAAAAAATATATGAAGAATACAATTGAAAACGAAGTGAGAGAAAGGGATAGAGATGAGTTACTCTGCAATCCTTGGATGAATTCACTGTGGTGTAGTAAAATTCAATTCGCGAAACAAGAACCAACTCATGTGTGTGAAGTTGTGTATCATGTGTGCGAATGAAGTGGAGTCGAGTGCTGTGTTGTGCGCGTTAAAATTGATTTTTTTTTATTTTATCATCCACTCATTTTGACAATAATTCAAAATTTTTATTCTTTATTTTTTACTTATTTTATTTAGTTTTACTACTTAAGTTTACCTAAGTACTACTTTTGCTCTTCATTTAGGTCTTGTATGCGAAGATCGCTTGACAGAGGGTTAAATCCAGTTGATTCGTAAATCAAACGCACTTTCATTGTAGGCATCGGGAAGCAAGAGCAATACAGCAAAAGAGCAAAAAGGGGAAAGTACCAATGGCTAATTAGCAAATCGAGCCAATGATTAATCCTGTAAATCCAGTAGATGCAGTGGTAGATGATAGGAAATATGTTACTTGGGGATTTCAAGGCACCATTAGTCATTCAAAGCCAATCTAGCATCGTTATCCCACATTTGGGCAACCAAACTTCCAATTGAAAATTAATGTCACTCAACTCTTTCAGAATGGGTATCAGATCTACGGAATGGCTAATGAAAATCCATATGTGTATATATCCTGATTCTTGGATATGTGTCAACACTTTAGGCATCAAGGAATTTGAGACGATGCTATTAGACTGAGGTTATTTTCATATACTTTACGGGATAAAGCATTCAAATAGCTGGATTCACTTCCCGTTGCGAGCATAATTACTTGGAACGAACTAGTTCACAAATTCTGCATGAAATTCTTCTCACTAGCCAAGATATAAAAATTGAGGCACGACATATCGATATTCAACTAGGGTGAATCTGAATCATTTGATGAGGCTTGGAATAGGTTTAAGAACCGCTAAGGAAGTGTACTCAACATGGTTTCGACAAAAAACCCAAATCCAATTTTTCTATACAGGATTATTTCTTATCTTTCAAAAACATGGTGGATTCATCATCTAATGGGTCCATATCCTCGAGAACAATCAATGGAGCATGGGATTTATTTAAGGTAATGGCTGCTACTTCATCTATGTGGTCCTCTGTGTGGGTGATCCAGAAGAAATCGCCAAGGGTTTATGAAGTAGACACATACTCAGCCTTATCTACTAAGATAAACTCTCTATTCCATAAGATGGAAAGCATTTTAAATTCAACAAATGCAACACAAGCACGATAACCAAGTTTTGAAGAATGTGGAGCTGATGATCATAACATCAGAATGTCCAATCATGTTAGAGGGAATGGAGTAGGTAGAGTACGTGCAATGGGGTCATGTCAACAAAACAATCTAAATTCAAAGACTTGCAATCCTGGTTGGAGAAAGCACCCAAATTTCTCGTGGAGTAGAAAACCAAAATCAATTCCAAAATCATAATAGACCCCAAAGGTAATATAGGAGAAGAAAATTCGATTGGAAGGTATGTTTGTGAAGTTCATGGAGAAGACCGATAAATACATGGAAGCAAATAAACAATTCATTAGGAAAATTGAAACATCTCTCCAAAATCCCGTAGCAATTAAGAACCTGGAGATGCAGGTGGGATAGATAGTACTTTTGATGGCAGGAAAGAAACCCAGCTACTCTGTCAAGCAATATTGAAGTGAATCCCAATGAGCATGTTCTAGCAATAACTATAAGAAGTGGGATTTAATTTCCAGAGATTAGCATGAGAAGATTGGGTGCAGACAAAGAAATAGTACCTTCTTTTGACGAGGAGTAGATTGACTCCAGAGAAGTAACTACCAACCAGAGAAGCAACACCATGGGCAAAAGCAACTGCTCCTATCAATATATATGAGCCCAAAATCCATTCCTTCAGAGATTGAAGAAGCTTAAGATAGATCAAGAATACATGAAATTTTTGGAGGTTTTCAAGAAACTTCACGTAAATATTTCGTTGGTCGAGGCACTCACCCATCTACCCTACTATACCAAATTCTTGAAAGATATCTATCCAACAAACACAAGCTGGAAAAGTAAGAAAAGGTGATGTTGATAGAGAAATGCAGTGCTAGAATTCAGAAAAGGCTACCTCCAAAACTAAAAGATTCAAGGAATTTTGCCCTAGACCATAGAAAATTGTTATTTTGAAAAAGCTTTATGTGATTTGGATGCTAGTATTAACTAACTGCCACTTTCTATTTTCAGAAAACTAGGATTGGGAAAACTAAGGCAACTATTGTCACTCTATTTCAAAAACTTATCAGACACATGCATTCTTAATCCACTCACTGATTCTAGTGAGATTGAGGTTTGTGCAAGATATATGGAGACAAACCCACGCTACGTGCGAAAACGAAATTTTGAGGAGCTGGGAAATGGTCCTCCAAACCCACTGCCATCAATCCAACAACCACTTAAATTAGAGCTCAAGCAACTACCACCTCATTTGCGTTATGCTTATTAGGGGAATCATCTACACTCCCAATCATAACTTCAAATTCAGTTAGCAAGATAGAAGAGGAGAGATTACTTTTGGTACTCAGAGAAAATCAAACAACTATTAGGTGGTCTATTGTCAACATAAAGGGACCAGTCATTCACTTTGCATTCACAAGATTCTCAGGGAAGAGAACTTCAAACCGAACATAGATGGCAAGCAGAGGCTTAATCCAAACATAAAGGAGGTGGTTAGAGTAGTGGTGATTAAACTTTTAGATGCGGGAATAATTTATCCTAACTCAGATAGTGCTTGGGTTAGCCCGGTTCAAGTTGTGCCGTGGAAAGGAGGCATCATAGACGTTCAGAATGGAAAGAATTAATTAATACCCACCAAAATTGTTATGGGATGGAGAGTTTGCGTTAATTATTGCAAACTCAATACTGCTACTTAGACGGAGCACTTTTCCATCCCTTTCATTGATAAGATGTTGGAGATGTTGGCAGGTCACTCACACTATTGCTTTTTCAATGGATATTCAGGATATAATCAGATTCCAATAGTGTCAAATACTAAGAGAAGATGACTTTCACTTGTCCCTGTGGTACCTTTGCCTTCCGTAGGATACCTTTCGATCTATGCAATGCCCCTACCATCTTTCAATGGTGCATGATGGCTATCTTCTTCGATATGGTGGAAAAATTAATAGAATATGGATGACTTCTCAATTTTTAGGTCTTCTTTTGATGAATGCTTGGAGCATCAAAGCTTGGTATTATAGCATTGTAAGGAGACAGACCTAGTATTGAACTGGGAGAAATGCCATTTCATGGTCCAAGAGGGCATTGTGTTGAGACATCGTATTTCAGCCAAGGGAATTGAGGTAAACAAAGCAACGGTCCAAGTTATCTAGAAATTACCATCTTCTACATCAGTTAAGGGTATTTGCAGTTTTCTTAGGCATGCCGGATTTCATCAATGATTCATTAAGGATTTTGTACAGATTATTAAGCCCCTCTACAATTTACTAGTTAAGGATGTTCCTTTTGAATTTTTTGACTTTTCAATTTTCTGACGAATGCTTAGTGGCTTTTAACAGTCTAAAAGAGAAGCATTATCTTGGTACCTATCATCATAGCACTGGATTGGAGTTTAGCATTTGAACTAATGTGCAATGCTGGTGATTATACAGTACGAGCAGTGTTGGGACATGAAAAGGAAAAACGTTTCTTATGATTGGCAAGCAAAACATTGAATAATGCACAGCTCAACTATGCCACTATTGAGAAGGAGCTTCTAGCTAAGGCCTTTGATAAATTTCAATCCTATTTTATTGGGTCAAAGGTCTACAATGACCACGCTTCTTTGAAATACTTGACGACAAAAAGGGATGCCAAGTCAAGACTGATTCGTTGGGTTCTAATACTGCAAGCGTTTGATATGAAAAATAGAGATAAAAGGAAAGTGAAAATGTGATAGCCGACTGGAGAAGGGAAATAAAAATGAGTCAGTGAAAATTAACGAGATTTTCTTAGACGAGTAGATGTTTAGCATGGAGGTTACGCCTTGGAATGCTGACATTGTAAATTATTTGATTGAATCTATTCCTCCAACAAATTACTCGAGTTATCAAAGGAAGAAATTCTTTTCTGAATTGAAATACAACTTTCGGGAAGAAAAAACCTAGCCTAATTTAACAGCAGTAGATTTTGAAAACTAAAGTGCTTTTCGGGTGTAGAAGCTTTCCTTAACTAAAGCATTCCCTTTCCCACTTGAAATCAAACACCCAGTCAAGGATAAAGTCGAGAATGACATTAAACGAAGGCAGACATCTCTTTTTTGGACCAAACTCCTTGACTCTTTCCTTTGCTTATGCCTTATTTCTGTTCTCTGTCAATGGGTTACTGATTAGATTATTCGACGACATGTTCCCGAGGAAGAAGTACCTCGCATACTTGAACATTGTCATTCAACTTCTTATGCGGGGTATTTCAGTACTTCGAAGACAGCTACAAAGATTCTACAGTCTGGATTTTACTAGCCTACAATATTTTGAGATGCCTTTAAGTCTGTGAAGAGGTATGACACATATCAGAGCACTGAAAGTATCTCGAGAAAGAATAAGATGCCTCTAAATAGTATTCTAGAGGTGGAGCTTTTTGATATGTAGGGGATTGAAGTTATGGGACCATTTCCTCCATCGCTTACGAATCAATATATATTTTTGGCATCTCAAAATATTGTAGGCTAGTAAAATTAAGACAAAAACTTTTGTAATCACCAATTTGAATCGTTGTTAGCTAGATATGGCCTCCAGCACCGTTTAGCCATCCCATATCACTCTCAGACCAGAAAGTGAGTTGAAGTCTCGAATCGGGAACTGAAGAGGATACTTGAAGTAACAGTGAGTTCTTGAAGAAATGATTGGTCTAAGAAGCTAGACGATACTTTGTAGGCTTATAGAACAACATTTAAAATACATATAGGCATGTCTCCTTATCGTCTAGTTTTTGAAAAAGCATGTCACTCGCAAGTTGAATTAGAGCATCATGCTTATTGGAAATCAGAATCTTGAATTTTAAATTGAAGGCGGCTAGTGAAAAGTGATTGCTTCAATTGAATGAAATGATGAATTTTGACAGGAAGCATATGAGAATGCAAAGCGTTATAAGGAATGCACCAAAAAGATGCATGAAATGCGTACTCAGAGAAGAGAGTTTGAGATGGGGCAAAAAGTTCTATTGTATAACCAATGTATTCTCACATGGACTTGTTGAGATCCTCACTAGAGTAAAGGGACGTTTAGAGTTAATGGATAGTGGCTGGAACATTACTTGAGTGGCAAATTCTAAAAAAATAAAAAAAAAGGTCTACCATTCACCTCAAAACACCAGAATGAGTTAAACACTGTAAAGTCGAGCTATAGACTATAAACTAGGCTGGTTGGGAGGCAACCCAACATTTCTACCCTTTTATTTATTCTGCTTTATACATTAGATTAGGAATTTTCCATGTTTTTCATCAATTTTGATAGTTTAGGTCACAAAAAGTCGATGCATGGCCCAAACTAGTTTTGCATGTGTTATGCATGAATTATGTGTTAACATCATATTTAGTGGATTAGGTGATAAAATCACACATTTCAAGGCAAAAAGATGTTTTCTGTTCTTTCCTTGCCAACAATGCCAAAAACATGTTCACAGAAATATCTCTTGATTTAAACTGCAGCAAGTGTACGGTACGTTAACAAGTAGTAAAATGGATATGAGTCCTAGTATGATCCCATAGGGATTCATTTAGTTCAACTTTAATTACGACAACCTTAACCGAAACAAGAATAATGAGAATGTGTTTGTTATGATGAAATTTTAACTAAAATAAACTACGTATGCATTATAAATGAATTAACTGAATTAATTCCCCATTTGAAACCCATTACTTGAAGATGAAAATGGGGGGAATAGTATTTTTTAGAAAAATGAGTGGTTGAAAAAGAAGGAAAAGTTTTCGATTTACGTGTAATATTATTTTATGGAAGATTGTGTGGTTGAAAATAGGAGAGAAAAATGGAATGTAATGTAATTAAAGTTAATGGTGATCAAACAGGGCCAAATGCAAGTTGTGTTTAAATGCAAGTTAATGAATGACGAACTTGTGAATTCCCATGCAATAATTCCTTTTAAACTAAATTTTACATAATGACAACACGGCTGAATTTTGACGAATCAATGTTCCTATTTTATTTAAGTCAACCTCTCTCGAGTAATGTAGACCCTATTCTCATATACGACCCGACTATGTTTCTATGACGAAACGAATACACAAGAATGCATGAATTTTATAAGCACTTAAAGATTAGAGCATAGTGGTACATTTCTATCCCCAACGGACCCTATGATGATTTATACCATGTCAAGCCTATTTTCCTTCTTTCGAATACATGAAACAAGACACCAAATTCACACAATCACGTGCACAATAATTGTGGAGAAAATAAATTCATATAAACAATTCAAACTCCAAAAATGTGTTTTAATGTTGAAAATGTAAAACTAAAGATTAAAAAGTCATATCACATGGTTCATCATTCTCCTAGCACATATAAATCTAGTCTAGCATGGTGAAAATAAGAAAACAAAAAAAAAATATTGAAGAAACAATATCACCCAATTAATTCTTGAATTGAATCTTCATGTCTTCGGGTCGATCTTCTCGTTCTTACCTTTTCTATGCTCTAGAACTCTTAGAAATACATTGTAATGCATAGAGAATGCTTAAGGATGGCTTAACATTTTAAAACACATGCTAATATTTGTTTCCATAAGAATTTTAATAAAAAAAAAAAAAAAGGAAACCAGATTTTAGTTCGGGAAATGAACTATGCTAGAGCATAGTACAAATCATTGTTATAACATAGTTCAATTGAAATCAGCTCTTCAATTCTCTAAAGACTGGTATACGACTGCATGGAGTTTTACACTATGCGACCACATAGTATTGAAAACTTTCCAAAAGTTGCAATTTAGCCCCTGAACTCCATTGTCTTTCTTGCTTCTTGACCTCTTCTTTTATTTATTCTTCTTCCTCTCCATGTCTTCACTATATTGGTCCTAGAATCTTTCACATCCTCCTTTATGCTTCCAGGTCATCTTTTGGCTATTTGTACTTTGGTCCCTGAACTTTTGTTTTCTTTCATTTTAATCATTTTCGCTTATTTTTCCTCAATTTCGCCACATTCATCAATATTATCCTACAAAACATAATTTATATAGAATTAAGTTTTCTATATAGAGATACTAAGTTTTCTTTTAGGGTCACGTATATTTGGTGCCTTTAAGAAGTAGAATATTGCCATTTTCAAGTAACAATTTAATAGTTCCTTTCCACTTAGCATAAATGTCATACTATTTTCTATTATTACCTGTCTTCCTTCGATTTTTTCAAAATCTAAAAACCATCTTTTATTCAAAGGAACAACTAGAATTAAGAATTCATTTTTTAAGGTTCCTTTCTATAATACCAAAACTTGGCAATTTTCAGAATTCAGGCTATTGTATGCCAAAAGTGCATTAGCATCTATTTTCTTTCTTTTAAATCATTTTGTCTCTGAAAGCAATATTTGATAAAATGTCCCATTTTTTCCAATAGTAACATTCTTTAATTTTGCCTTATTCTTGAATTTACCTTTTGTCACTCCATTTCTTTTTTTACTCTTATTAGTACTTTTGAAGTGATAATTAGATTTACCATTTCCCTTACCTTTAGTTAACAAGTTTTCTCCATCGTGATTATCTTTAGGTTTACATTTAAGCTCAAGAATTCTATTCCTTAATGCATTTATTAAATATCAGTAGTGAGCTCATCCCTACCATATTTTAGAGCATTCTTTAGATCTCTCTGCCTATCACTAATGGAGTTTAAGAGGACTGCAGCATCTTTTAAAAGTTTTTCATCACAGTTGGCTAAGTATTCGATCAGTTTGGTGAATTTGTTCAAAATTTCTTCCAAGTCAACAGAGGAATCCATTTTAAAAGAAAATAACTATTTTGACAAATAACACTTATTTGAAAATAATTTTAGTTACATATTTAGCTTGAAGTTTAGTCCACATTTCAGCAGCATTTTTGGTTTTACCAATAGTTCTTTTCACATTATAGGTAAATATAAAAAAAGTGTAAGGATTTTTTAATCAATAGATGGGCTTATGTGTGTGAATAATTGTGTTTTAAATTAAAGGCTATCGAATTCGGTTAAGCCCAATTAAAGTGATCTAAAAAGGCTTCAGTTTTTGGGCTTTAATGTATCCAATTAAAGTATGGATTTATATATGTGTAGAGACCGGGTTCAAGTCCTAATTTTATGATGGGCTGAATTAGGTCAAAGGGCGTCGTTATATAAGTAGGTTATGGTCCCCAAATCACACGCACGTATTATTCATTCTCTACTGTATCCCATCACAGAGAGAAAAATGAGACTGCGTGTAGATTTGGAAGACTATACCGCGAAATTCATTATTGCATTAACCATGTCTGATTCAGGTACGCTTCCGCTTTAATTCTTGTATTTCTTGATGATTTAACATGAAAGATCCGTTGATTTAAAGTATTAAATTATCCTACAAGTGGTATCAGAGCCTCTTCATGTTGAATCATTGAGAATCGAATAATTAATTTGGTTCTTGCAATATTTTATAAAGTTTTCAGATTTGACAATGTTGGAATTAGTTTTGTTGAATTTGAAAAACTATTCGGTATATTTTTCGTTATGAATTTGTCATAATTCAAATTATAATAATTGAGAAAAATTTCAGAATATGGATTTTGGTTTGTTTTTTGCCAGATTTTGGGGGCGGGGGCTTCCTCTGTAAATTAGATAATTCGAGGTCCCTGTTTGTAATTAGGATTAGGGTTATAAAATTAAGGTTTCAGTCCCTAACCTTTAAGTTATATTAAGATTTGGGCCTTTAAGTTTTGGATTTAATCATTCAGTCCCTAAGTTTTTAAAATTAATTAATTCGGGCCATTAAAGTTCTAATTTTATAATTAAAGCCCTCAAACTTTAATTATTAATTCAATTCGGCCCCCAAAGTTTATAATTAATTCAAATTGACCCCTAAAGTTTCATATTTTCAAAATTTGATCCCCAAAGTTTTGAATTGGTCAATTTTTGGCCCCCTAAAATTTTAAATTGTTCTAATTGATCCTCTAAAGTATTGAATTAATTAATTTTGGTCCCTAAACTTTCAAGTTTATTGATTTCAACCCCTAAAATTTGGAATTAATTAATTTTGCCCCCTTAAAGTTTTGAATTATTAATCCTAAGGCCCCTAAAGTTTAAAACTAATCAACATATGCAAAATTGGTGATTCTCTTTCTCAAATTTTGGTACTAAGATTCTTTTAAGAGATATAATATTCGAAAGTTGGTTAATTGAAGCAACATGTTGCCAAAGCAACCTCTCTTATGGAAATTGACTAACTTAGAATATTAAAAGATGTTTGTGCATTTGTTATTCATGGGAATATTGGTCGGCCCAAAGGAAGGTCAATATTAAGCCGAATACACAAGCACTTGTTGTTATAAACGTGTGACGATTATTTGGTTTAATGTGTGATCAATAAATCGATCCAAAGAAAGGTTTTTAGACTGACACGTTGTTTTATTGTCAATGTCTGATCACTATGCCAAAGGTACTGCTTACAAGTCAATATATCTGTCCAAAGACTAGATATTGATGTTGTGCTTGGTATTTTGTGATGGGCCCTACCACTATTTGAGATTATTATTATTTGCATATTAAAGACATTCATGTAAGCCATTCGTAATAAATGTTCTCTAATTCAGTTTCAGGTTCTGCTGCTAATATCTCTGCTGGCATCGATTCAATTACAATGCTTAATGGCATAAACTTCAGGGCGTGGCAAGAGAACGTGATGATTGTTCTCAGAGTCATGGACCTGGACCTTGCTTTATGGGTCAATCAACGTGCTGCCCTTATTGATAAGAGTACCTCTGATGACAAGAGGGAGACGAAAAAGTGGGAATGATTGAACCGCATAAGCTTAATGGTCATGAAACGTGCTATTCCAGAAGCATTCTGGGGCACTATGTCTGATAAGGTGACTACGGCTAAGGGTTTCCGTGAGGATCTTGAGAAGAGGTTTGCCAAGAATGAAAAGGTTGAAACAAGTACACTTTTGGCGAACCTTGTCTCAATGAGGTATAAAGGGAAAGAAAACAGTCGGGAGTACATTATGGAAATGTCTCACATTGCTTCAAAACTAAAGGCACTCAAGTTGGATTTATCTGAGGACTTGTTAGTGCACTTGGTTCTAATATCCCTTCCGGCACATTTCAGTCAATTCAAGGTGAGCTACAACTGTCAAAAGGACTCATGGTCCCTTAATGAGCTCATCTCACACTGTGTCTAGGAAGAGGAAAGACTGAAGCACGAGAAGACAGAAAGTGCTCATTTGGCCACCACCTCTAAAGACAAAATGAACAAGAAAAGGAATATTAATAAGGAAGTTGCGGGTACGGCACCACAAAAGAAATAGCATAAGGAACCGACTGAAGGTAGTTGTTTCTTCTGTGGAGCTGCAGGTTAAGAACAATTGCACCAATTACCATGCATGGCGTGTAAAGAAAAGTATTCTTCTTCATTTGGTTTGTTCTGAGGTTAATTTAACTTTGGTACCTAGACATACATGGTGGATAGATTCTGGTGCAACAACTCACATCAGTATGTCTATGCAGGGTTGCTTGAGTTGTCGAAAACCAAGTGATGGTGAAAGATACATCTATGCTAGAGATGGCAAGAAGGTGGAAGTAGAGGCAATAGGAAAATTTAGATTATTGTTAAAGTTAAAGACTGGATTTTATTTGGATCTTATTGAGACATTTATTGTACCGTCTTTTAGACAGAATTTGATTTCTACTTCTGTTTTGGACAAATTTGGTTATACTTGTTCATTTGGAAATGGAAAATTTAGTTTGTTTCATAATTCAAAATTGGTTGGTTTCGGTTCTTTATCAGTTATGATAATCTTTATTCGACTGATACAATTGCTTCTTTTAGTGAATCCCTGCATGTAAATACTCGAGGTGTAAAGAGAAAATTAATCGACGATAATTCTGCCCCGTTGTGGCACAAGAGGTTAGGCCCATGTTTGATCCCCATTAAATTACATTCTATTTTTCTCTCCCCTAATTTCAACCACACAATCTTTCACAAAATAATATTATACGTAAATCAAAAAAATTTCCTCCTTTTTCAACCTTTCATTTTTTCAACAAAACACTATTTCCCTCATTTTCATTACCAAAAATGGGGGCCAAATGGGGGCTAGGTCACATCTCCAAGAAGAGAATTGAGAGACATGTGTCAGACGGGATTCTTAACCCTCTTGACATCACAGATTATGATTTGTCTGTCAACTGTATAAAGGGGAAAAAACCAATAAAAGAAGATTTCAAGCCAATAGGACTTCAGACGTCTTAGAACTTATACATACGGATATTTGTGGACCATTCCCTACGGATTCTTGGAATGGCCAACAATATTTTATAATGTTCATAGACGACTTTTCAAGATATGGCTACGTATATCTCCTTCATGAAAAATCACAGTCACTGGATGTTTTCAAAAATTATAAAGCTGAAGTTGAGAACCAAATCAGCAAAAGGATTAAAAGCGTTAGATCTGACCATGGGGGTGAATACTATGGTAGATATGATGGTTCAGGTGAACAACATCCAGGACCATTTGCTAAATTCCTAGAGGAATGGGGTATCGTCCCACAGTACACTATGCCGATTTCGCCCACTATGAATGGTGTTGCTGAGAGACAAAACAGAACGCTTAAGGATATGGTGAGGGGTATGATTAGTCATTCTACCTTACCAGAATCTCTTTAGGGTGAAGCATTAAAGACCGCAACTTACCGCAACTTATATACTCAACAGAGTTCTAACTAAGACCACTGATAAAACCCCATATAAGCTTTGGAGAGGCAATAAACCTAGTTTGAAGCATATACATATTTGGGGGGTGTCTAGCTAAGGTAAGGCCCTATAAGCCAAATGAAAAGAAACTGGACGCAAGGACCGTCAGTTTCTATTTTATTGGATATTCTGAAAGTTTCAGGGGGTTACAAGTTTTATGATCCCACAACTAAGGCAATTTTCGAAACAGGAAATGCTCGGTTCTTTGAGGATGTTGAGTTTGTGAGGGGGGAAAGGGTTACAGGCTTTGTCTTTGATGAGAAATATGTTGAAATTCCTCCAATTGCCATTGACAATGATTAGGTTTCTATCCCTGATATTGTTCAAGAAGCAACTCTGGATCAAGACAATGTCATACCTCCCTCTCAAGATCAACAAATTGTTCTAGAAGAACAAACTCTACAGCCTTAAGAACCAATGCCATTAAGAAGATCCACTAGAGAGAGGAGAAGTGCGGTTTCGAATGATTACATCGTATTTCTCCAAGAACATGAAGTTGACATTGGAATGGTGGAAGATGATCCGATCAACTTCCGTCAAGCCATGGAAAGTTCTAACTCTCAAAAGTGGCTCGATGCCATGAATGAAGAGATAAAGTCCATGAAGGACAATGACATATGGGACCTTGTTCCATTGCCTGAAGGTGCGAAGCCCATTGGTTGCAAATGAATATTTAAGATCAAGAGGGATTCGAAAGGTGATGTAGAGAGGTATAAGGCTCATCTTGTCGCAAAAGGCTTTACACAGAAAGAAGGCATCAATTATAAAGAGACTTTCTCTCCGATTTCTTCGAAAGACTCTTTCAGGACCATAATGGCATTGGTAGTGCATTTCGATCTTGAATTACATCAGATGGATGTTAAGACAGCGTTTCTCAATGGTGACATTTATGAAACAATTTATATGGTACAACCAAAAAACTTTGTATTGGACGATGCAAAGCAAATAGTTTGCAAATTAAAGAAATTCATCTATGGACTCAAACAAGTGTCTCGTCAATGGTATTACAAGTTTCATAAGGTGATCATCTCATTTGGTTTTGAGATGAATTTGGTCGATGATTGTATATATCACAAGTTCAGTGGGAGCAAGTATATTTTTCTGATTTTATATATCGATGACAGATTGCTTGCCAGCAATGATATAGGCTTATTGCATGAAACCAAGAGATTTCTAGCAAAGAATTTTAAGATGAAAGATCTTGGTGACACCTCTTTTGTATTAGGAATTCAGATACATCGAAATCGTTCTCGGGGTATTCTTGGATTATCACAAAAGAGCTATATTGAAAAGGTACTTAAAAGATATGGCATGTATGATTGTAAACCAAGTGACACCCCTGTGGCTAAAGGAAACAAGTTCAGAAGTCAGTGCCCTAAAAATGACTTGGAAAGTAAAGAAATGTAGAAGATTCCTTATTCCTCAGCTATAGGGAGTCTGATGTATGCTCAGGTTTGTATGCGTTCGAATATAGCGTACATTGTCGAGATGCTAGGGAGATATTTAAGTAACTCGGGAATGAATCATTGGAAAGCAGTCAAACGGGTCATACGGTATTTACAGAAAACAAAAGACTACATGCTCACATACAAGAGATCAGATCAGTTGGAGATCATTGGTTATTCTGATTTCGATTTCGCGGGATGCCAAGATAGTAGGAGATCCACTTCAGGCTATATTTACTTACTTGCTGGAAGTGCTATTTCCTGGAAGAGTGCTAAGCAGACACTCATAGCTACTTCCATCATGGCAGCGGAGTTTATAGCGTGTTATGAGGCATCAAATCATGGAATATGGCTGCGTAATTTTGTCACTGGACTGTGCATTGTGGACAATATCGAAAGACCACTTAAGATATTTTGTGACAAACTCCATGGTTGTGAATCCGCTTACTAAAGGATTGATACCCAAGGTCTTTCATGAGCACATTACTCATATAGGTGTAATGTCTTTTGAGGATATCTAGTTTTAGTGGGAGTTTGTATTTTTACTTTTTATATTGGACACATGTACTGTTATTTTGGATACGGTTTAAGGTTAAAGTTAATTTCAGTTATAAAATTATTTGGTTTATTATCTCTGAACTTGTTTAAAATGATCTCACTAAGGCATTAAGGTGGACCAGTTGGAAATAGGCATGTTAAAGATCACATTACATGTAATTTCCATGCTACACATCCATGCTTGATCCATGTCATTCGGTTATATTGATATGCGTGACCATTGATGGGTTTAGATACATGAAAATAGTGAAAGCGGCTTTGATCCTATGTTGATATCATTGATGGACGGGATTGTTTTGGGGATGCATTCAGTAATGATAGCAAAATTTTGAGTACTCATAAGGTTATGTTTAACTCACAATTATAAGGTGACACATGTAGCCCAAGTGGGAAATTATAAGGATTTTTTAATGAATAGATGAGCTTATATGTGTGAATAATTGTGTGTTAAATTAAAGACTATCGAATTCGGTTAAGCCCAATTAAAGTAATCTAATAAGACTTCGATTTTTGGACTTTAATGTATCCAATTAAAGTGTGGGTTTACATATGTGTAGAGACCGGCCCAAGTCCTAACTCTATGATGGGCTGAATTAGGTCAAAGGGCGTCGCTATATAAATAGGTTATGGTCCCCAAATCACACGCACGTATTATTCATTCTCTACTGCATCCCATCACAGAGAGAAAAAGGAGTCTGTGTGTAAATTTGGAAGACTATACCGCGAAATTCATTATTGCATTAACCATGTCTGATTCAGGTACGCTTCCGCTTTAATTCTTGTATTTCTTGATGACTTAACATAAAAGATCCGATAATTTAAAGTATTAAATTATCCTACAAAAAGTACTCCATGCAATTTCTTCCAATTCAGTTCTTTTTGAGAGAATCATATCAGTAGGCATTAATCATCTAAGGCTAACATTTCAATTGATTATCACATCCTCATCTTTTGACCCCACTTTTTAAAATCCCCATTTCCATCAAATACTCAAACTTAGCAAAAGCTATCATAATGTACAAATGACTATCAATTGATAAAACCAGGGAGGAACACACTATAAAAGAAGCAACATTTAAACAAAATCAATATAATGTCACATTAACACACTCAGTAATACAATATTGCAAGTAGAACTCAAGAATTTTCAATTAATTAGAGAATATATACACTAACGGAGGATATACAACAAAAATATGACAAGAAACATAAAGTTAGAGATAACACTTTCTATGTTCCACAGATTTCTTCTTCAAGATCCTCCAAATACACACCCGCACTAGATTTATCTCAGATGCCTAAGGCCTCATAGGAGCCTTTGGACAAAGATTAGTGTCCAAGGGATATTTGTGTATGGTAAATCAAGGGAAAACAAAGAAATCCTAATTTAAAAATGAAAGGTTATAAAAGTTAAAGATTTCACCAAACGAGTTTATAAAAACATAATTTCCTTCTAATACAGTCCATAAAAATTTGAGATCCTTTTCAGATCGTTTGTTTCCTTGAAGATCAAGTATCGCAAATCAAGATCTAGGCTCTGATACACTAACCACCCAGAAAACACAACAATAAGCGATTTATCAAACTTAAACTAAAGCGCAAAAATTAAAACTTGCAAGAAATGAAAATAAATAAAAAGAATTATTTCGACTGTAACCCCAGAGGCTCGATGATAATGTCTAACACCTAATCTATTGTTGAGCATCCATATAAAATGGATAGCACTAGATTGATATAGCACAAAAAATGACAATGAAGGTTTACAATAGCATAACCAATACAAGATAGGGCACAAGAACTTATATTGTCAAAGAGGAAACTGCAAATCTAGTTAGAAATCACAAAAGAACCCTCAAAACATCACTCTGAACTACACAGCACAAGAACCCTAATGTTCTCACTAATTTCCACTCAAAAAATACAAGCATAAGAGGAAATAAAAAATTTAATCTCAATATCGAATGAGATTTTTAAGAGAGAAGATGATTTAGAATGAAAAATGTTACAGAATGAGAGGCATAATTAATCTGCCAATCGAGACGACAGAAATAAGATAAAGCCTTACAAGCATCCAATGGTAGGTGTCAAAATTTTGTACAAAGCCTTTGCTAACAAATTTGGATTCTTAAAATGTGACTTTTAAGTCAAATTATGAGAACACTCTGCACACATATGCACGGTACAAATCCGACAATTATATGCTAAAACAATGGCGCGAGTAGAACACCTAACTCCGTATCTTCAACAAACAATAGTTATCTCAAATAAATTCCATGTTATCACAAATATGGTAACTCCAATAACACATCATATTAAAAGAGCAAAAGAACCTCAAAGAAATTAATAAAATTTGTTCTCCTAAAACCATTTTGTATTGAACTTGAAAATATAAAACTACAATTCTCTAGTACTTATTACCTTTATTTTACAAGTTGTGTACTTCATTAATTATTAAGTCAGCATACTGTTGAACTTACAATCAAAATTTCAAAGTTGAACATTGAAATAATAATTTAAAATTGTCATAATGTGAATAACCATTGTAGAGCTGGAAAATATTATTGTAAGTAGAATTTGAAAAAAACTTGAAATAGTCATAATGCAAAGTAGAATTTGAATATAAATCAAATTCTAAGTGTCAACTTATTATCGCCCCGTTTGGTACCAATTTTTTTTTTAAAATGCATTTTTCTCTCTCTTCTTTTCAACCACACATTCTTCATTAAAATAATATTACACATAAATAAAAAAAATTCTTTATTTTTTAACCCCACATTTCTCATCAGTTTACTAGCATTTTTACATAAAAATGGCTCCCAAACACCCTCTATATATGTCTTTCATAAAAAGCTAAAAGGCAGCACTGAATTTTATGCACAAAAAATGAAATTTTAATAATTTAAAAAATAAACTCAATTAAAATTATTTTCTTCCCAGCTTCTACTTTTCGTCTTCCTTGTATATGATAACCATAAATATTACACTTATAGTGACTTTGAAAGTATTATTATGAGTTTGGTGTTTAATTATACATATTTTTGCGAGCAAACTTGATATTGGAACAAGTGTTGATTAAGGAGGATGAAATATGGATAAAATTTGGGATCACTTATATTGAAAATAAAGGAGACTTGAACTGCAAAATTAAATAGTTCCAAAGATTAAAATGCCTTTTCTGAAAGAATGGGGGCGTTTGATACAATTTATAGAAATCTAGCCAAGAATTTGAGTTGAATTTAAGTCCCTTATGTGATAGGAGATCAGGCAGATTCCAGGTGGCAAAATACAGGAGCCCTAGCGGCTGAAGTAGGGAAGAGGGGAAATTAACAAGAGAAAGAAATTCTAGAGTTTTGAGGCAACTAAGATTTCTGTAGAAGTATTGAGATTTAAAATTTCATCAAATTATCGAGATATATACAATCATCAAGGAACGAAACAAGAATCATTATTAGAATTCATGGGCAAAGAACAAAAAAAATCAAAGTTTGGTTCATTATAATTGAACTTAGTGATGTGTTTGAACGTTTACTTGTTTAATTCTACAATTATAAGTAGCTAAATATTTAATTGTTTGATCATCAATTGAATGATTTAGGAATAATATTGAGATCGAGAGATAATGTATTAATCTAACTCATGCAATAAATGACCCAAGTGTCGAAAAGAGATTGGGGAGATAATGTATAAATCTAACTCATTCATATGTGTAAATATTTACATAAAGATATAGTAAATTCGAATATATGAGTAGAGTTAATTTTGCTAAAGAAAAGTCATCAGCTAAAATTGATTAATTCAATTTTTAAGACATATTAATTGATAATTGATTACTATTTGAATGTAGATTAAAATAAAACTTAATAGTATGTAATAATCTCTATGGACGATATTCAAACTTGATCCGAACATTTTCAGAATCACATGATCAGTATAAATCAATCCTGTATTAACCAGAGCTGGGGAAAATCCATGGTAGGGTGATTTTATGTTAAAAAAACAAAGCTTATTGCAGATTATACTCCCTACAAAGAATACTATTTTCTATCCTTGGCTTAGTCCATCTTATAGCACAAAGCAAAAGAATAACAGACAATGAAACTAAATATCACATGACGGGAAATCAAATGACAACAACATTGATTGAAGTAATCAAACAGTAATGACAATTCAACATTTCTTACATTAGAGTTCGCTTAGTAAACCTCAAAGCGTTCATTGTTTAAGACACAAAAAGGATAATCTAGGGGGAAAAAGAAAGAACCGTGAGATAGGTATCCTTGAAAGATCAAGTTTAGACAGGAGGTAGGCAGGGTGTATCTAGGATAAAATAATCGTGGGGACAAAAATTGTAAAATAAAAAGATTTTTTTTTTAATATTTTGAAAAAATCTTGGACAAAATTTGAAATTTAGCCCCCGTTTGATCCCCATTTTGTAGAAATGAAAATAACTGGAATAGTATTTTTTTGAAAAATGAGTGGTTAAAAAAGAAAGAAAAATTTTTGATTTACATATAATATTATTTTATAGAAGATTGTGTGGTTGAAAATAGGAGAAAGAAAAATTAAATGTAGCGTGCGTTTGAACCCCATCATTTGACATTATAATGAGATTAATAGTATTTTTTTTCAAAAATGAGTGATTGAAATATTTTTGATTTACGTGTAATATTATTTTATTGAAAATTGTGTAATTAAAAGTAGGAGAGAGAAAAATTTAATTTAATGTAATGACAAAAATGGGGCTCAAACGGGGGCGTAATGTAATGTAAATTAATGGGGGTCATTTCTCTCTCCTATTTTTAATCACACAATTTTCAATAAAATAATATTACATGTAAATTAAAAACTTTTCAACCACTCATTTTTCAAAAAATACTATTCATCTCATTATAATCTACAAATAAATGGGGCTCAAACGACCCTAAATCTATATCTACAGTTAGAAAAATCATGCATGGGCACACACGATAGGGCATTAGAGAGAGAGAGAGAGAGAGAGAGAGAGAGGTTGAGGCACAGTGAGAATGAGAAGGAGAGTCTTGTTTGCTTGGGTTTCCTATAAAATCTCAGGAACAAAAAAAAAATTGTTGCTTTAGGAAAGACACAAAAGTGACTCAAATCACAAGAGATGACTTCTAAAGGCCATCCACATGATATATTGGGATACCAACTGTGATAGAAGAGAGGTTTTTAAAATATACAACATTAGGCCCCCGTTTGATCCCCATTAAATTCAATTACATTACATTCCATTTTCTCTCTATCATATTTTCAACCACAAAATCTTCCATAAAATAATATTATACGTAAATCGAAAGCTTTTCCTTCTTTTTCAACCACTCATTTTTCTAAAAAAATACTATTCCCCCATTTTCATTTTCAGGTAATGGGGGCCAATCGGGGGCTAGATAATAACCCTATACTTCTTCTTTCTCCTGTAAAAAGTATATTCCTACTAAACATTGCATCATTCATAGGTAATGTATATTGGAATTGGCCCATGGGCAATATAATCATCAACTATAAATCTTCAGCAACAATGTATAGTCAATAGTATCTACAACATCCAACAACCATAGTAGCACAAGACCTGTTCCCATAACCCAACAATTCCGAATTTTAAAGATCAATATAATATGTACTAAATGCCAAAGCTAATTTAAACTAGAAGAAATGCATGATTAGGACTACTTAAGAACATGATTAGGACTCCTTGCTCAAAAACTCGATCACAAAGGAAGAAGTTTGATGTTCACAAACCAAATACCACTTTTGGAGATATAAAAGTTCCATATCGAGTCACCACCCTTGTATGCTTTCCTCTCTATAGTATGAATTTCGCATGTATGTTTTGTGTTTTTGGTTGAGTGGGTGTTTTTAAAAGTTATTAATTAAGGGAGTTTAAGTTTCAAATTTAACTTTTAACTTCTCTCTCCAAAATCCATTTCCATGCAAACCGGGTTGGATCAACCTACATGGGCGACCCATTTTCTTTCAATATCTCCCACTCGCACATGATGGCCTTGCCCTAGTTCTAATATAATATAAGTTATATTAATCTCAATATCTACAAGTTCGTACAGGTAAATGGACCGTATGACCAGCGAGTTAATTTAATAGCACAAAATACTATATATATATACACACACACACTACAAGAGGAAATATATTTCTTACTATATCCCAAACATATTTTGTAACAGTACTTTGAGTATTTCTGATCTCTTAGTAGATTAAAGGACATACTCAACTTTCTCATTTATATTATATTCACAATTATGTCACAAAAATCAAATAGTTAACACAATTGTCTAGCCGATGAATACAAGTTGAGGTGTTTGAAAAAATAGTCTTCCTTTACTACTTGAATTCCTTCGTTTAAAGTCAACTGCTTTCCATGTCCTTTCAAATCGAATCAACCACAGTTATTGGCAACGTGCTAAACTAAAAATACTGAAATAAAATTTTGAGAACAGTCAAAAGTCAAAAGCTATATAAATGAGGTCATATGTGCCCCAGAGACTTATACAATGAAGAAACATGGGTCAATTCTTTCATGTCTCATTAGTTTAAAGCGCACGTGGTATGAAACGAAAATGTACGATGTTTTCTACTTATCTTAGAGCGTATATCTAATCTTACAAATTAAATGTGCCGAATAGATTATAGTTCAGATAATCCTCGATATGTAACATCAGTTCTCCTTATTTATTTCCCTACGCTACCTTAATCGAGAACTCGATCTGGTTGTTGAACAGGTCTAATGAATAGCAAAATTATTTAGATTACTTGTAATCTCATCTTGATACCTCATCAAGGTGACCAGATTATGTACACAACATGATCATCGTGTATCGTCTCAGTACACCTCAAAGTGTCTGAGGTGATTGTTCGTATGAGTGAACTAATATCAACCTATTTGACATATCTTATGTGTGTATACTAAGGGCTTGTTCGGTAGTGATTATGAGAATTAATTTTTTGATTGTTAGATAGAAAAGTGGGTCCTACCTGTGAGTGAAAAAGTAAAAAATGACGGTTGGAATAGTGAAATAATGATAAAAAAAATTGATTATTCGGGGTAAGAAATTGCTACCAAATGAGGGCCAAATAATAATCTGATAATCACAAAGAAAAGATTACTTTTAACATATGAAGTCAATACATTGTTCATTAATGGACTTATTTGAAAGTTTTATATAATATGTAATTCAAATTCTACGCAATCCCAAAGATTTAACACAATTACAAAGATATCTCTAGGAATTGACTTTGTAAATGGACCAACTACTAATTGTTGTGTAGAAATATATTGTAAACCTTCTTCATTCTTTCCTATAAATTCTCTCACAAAATTATATTTTAAAGTCAGTGTTATTTTAAAGTCAGTGTGTTTAGTTAGTTCTGCTATGATACTTAAGATCATTTGTACATGCAATAGCTGGCTGACTATCATACTAAATCAATATAGTTCCCATATTACCATTAAAGACTCTTAAACACTATAAGAATCTCCTTAACCAAACAATTTCTTGTAATGCTGAAGCTCATGATACGAATTCTGTTTCCATTGTAGACAAGAAAATGCATGTCTATTTCTTGCTATTCCAAGAGATGGAACCACTAATTAAGAATGCATATCTCGAAGTTGATTTGCTCGCATCTAGGTCTCTACTTCATGTGTTTGTGTATCCTTTTAATCACTAATCATTTCTTTGATAGCATAGGCAATAATTAGCAATCTCCTTTAGGTATTTCAATATCCTCTTAATAGCTTTTCAAATTTCTCTTTCAAAATTAGATTGATCCTGCCAAGTAGATCAACGGCATAACAGATGCCAGGATGGGTACACATCATAGCATACATCAAGCTCCCAACTGCATTGAAGAATGGAACTTTGGACATTTCATCTTTTTCTTCAAGACTCTACATGAGAAGAATTAGAGTTTAGCCTTTCGCTACAAGGGTGTCAATGGGGTTGCAATTCTCTATTTTGACAGAGAAAAAACTTTCTTTGAACGATCTCTATGGATTTCGACACCAAATATGTAATCTTCTCACCCATAATGATTATAATTTATTCCTTATAATTCCTAGCAAATAAAATGTCATCTATGTAGAGATAAAAAGACAAAATTTTTATTTAACCTTTTCAAATAAATATAATGATCATTGTCCATCTTGACAAAGTTGTACGAAATAATCACTTTGTCAAATCTCAAGTACCCTTTTTTAGAAGACTTCTTTAGGTCATAGATTAATCTATCTAACTTAAATTTTATTCTCTTGGTCCGTTTTAATGAAACCTACTTCTACACGTACATTTCTTTATCCAATTTTTCACTACGAAGGGCAGTCTTCACGTCCATTTATTGTAATTCTAAATCTAAACATGCCACTATAACTAAGAGTAGGCGAATTGAAGTAAATCTCACTACTGATTCAAAGGATTCTTCGTATCTATGGGTTCCTGTTGAATATAACCATTTGCCACCAAGGCAACCAACCTCTCTATAGTCCCATCATCTCTTTCATTTATCTTGAGAATCCATTTGTTCCTAATAGCTTATCAACCAGATGGAAGATCAACCAAGTCATAGACTTGATTCGATTTCATGGATTCCATCTATTTTTCCATTCAATTCTTCCACTTTTCCTTTGCAAATCATGATAAAGTTTCATGTACTGGTTTTGGTACTTCTTCATCTTCTGGAGCAACTAGAAAAACTTGATCTTCAATCTTGAAATTGTGCTTAGGTATACTTTTTCTAGTACTCTTATGAAGTGAAAGATTTGATGTAACCTTGTTAATTTGATAAATTGCTCCTATTTGGATCAACAGGTGAAAGTACTTTCTCTTGCACATCAATTTATCCATAAGTACAACTCTGTCATCTAATTCAAATAAGGGTTCCCCTTTTTTATTCTCCTCTATTAGGAAAATCACTTTCATGAAATGTCACATCACGTGACTATTCAATTATAGTCTCATATTGATTTTCAACTTTGAACATGCTTGGGACAATCTGAGTATCTTATGAAGATACACTTCTTACCTTGCAGACCCAAATTTTCAAACTTACTCGAAGAATCATTAATATATGTAGCTGATCCTCAAGATCTTAGAGAATTCAAATCAGATCTACCTGTCCAAAGCTGATATGGCGTAGAAAGTACTAATATAAAGGGAACTCTATTCAGAATATAGGTTGCAGTTAACAAAGTATCTCTCTAGTAGGGAATGGGTAAATAAGCCTGTGCCATTATGAACCTCACCATTTTTAGCAACATTCTAGTCCTTCTCTCAGCAATACCATTTGCTTAGGTGCATTAGGAATAGTTAACTGCCTAATATTCCTTTATATTATGTAGTTCTTTAAACTCTTCAGATAGATATATTCATGCCTTTGGTCAGTTTTTTAAGGCCTTTCTATCTATTTAATTGTCTAACACATTTAAATGTAGTCAAAACATAACTATACCACATCAAATTGGCTATAAAAGTAATGAAATAAGAGGCTTAATACCTTGCCCTCACATTCATAGGGCCAGATATATCTGAATGGACTAGCTGCAATGGAAGTTTGACTCTCAAGATTTTATCGAATGGTTTATGTGTTGTTTTTTCAATTATGTAATGTTCACATGTAGGTAATAAACCCTTAGTGATTGAACCTAGCAAGCTTTCTTTTCCAGATCCATAAAATACATGTTCTTTACAAATACGAATAGCAGTACCACAAAGTTCAAATTGAAACCTAATCTTCAAAGAACAACAAAAGAAATTAAGTTCCTTCGTATCCCTGATGTAAATAGGAAATCATGAAGGAGAATAGTACAGTCACCACACAAATGCAACTCGTATGTACCAATTCCAATCACCTACACTCTATCATCATTGTTAATGTAAATATACTTTGTACCAACTGAAAATCGACGAAACTCCACAAACCCTTCTTGATCCCTGGTTACATGGTCGGCTGGTCCTGAGTCTACAATCTGTATATGATAAGATTCATTAGCATAACAATGTTTGAAACATAAACAACACTAAAAGAAGTATTTACAAGAGATACCTTCTTTGACTCGAGGGATTCCTAGGAAAAATGACCCAGCAACTTGATACTTGAAACATTTTAGCTTGCTCTTATATTTCTTCTTTCCAAAATATTTACCCTTTCTTGTTGCACTTAGGTTTGTTCATTTTAGATACCTATCCAGTTTATTTTCCCTTGGCTTTCTCGACTACTTACGGTTAAAGTGTAAAGTTTTTTTAGAACTAGATTCAGCCACAAAAGTATGTCCCAGAGATTTAGCCCCTGTTTGATCCCCATTAAATTAAATTACATTACATTCCATTTTTCTCTCTCTTATTTTCAACCACACAATCTTCCATAAAATAATATTACACGTAAATCGAAAAATTTTCCTTCTTTTTCAACCACTCATTTTTCTAAAAAATACTATTCCCCCCATTTTCATTTTCAGATAATGGGCATCAAACAGGGGCTTAGCCACACTAAAGCACTTATTCTCTAGTTCCACATGCCAGCCAGGATCAGCAAATGTTTTGATGTTATCGTTGTGAGTAAGATTGACTATCAAATGTTTCCAAATATCACAGCCTAAACTTGCTGTTCATTAGAGAGTATGTGACCAACTGACTTCAGTTCCCTAATCATAGTAGACATGATCCTCACTTACTGTGTGATGTTGTGATTACGAAGTTTCTTATAAGTGTCGAACTTAATAGTCAGCTGTTTGAATCTAGTCACACTAGCATCATTACCATATTTCTCTCTCTAATATGTTCAGATGTCATAAGCACACACTCATGGATAAGATCATCCACAACGGAACTTACTGAAATCGCACGATTAGTGAAATCTTCCTTTTTCTATGTTTGTAAGTTTTCTGACCCTTTCTCTATTGAGCAATTTGAACTACCAGTCCTCTATCATGTGGTTAATAACCTCAAGGCAATCTCGTTTCTCTAGCACATGCCAAATTTTATGGCATCAAGTGATTATCTCACCATTCAATTTGTCATATTTATTAATGTCAATGCCATGGTGTGTCAACAATATAAGACATGGAGTCGAATGTTTACTAAGTTC
The DNA here is from genome assembly GCF_002742605.1 of Olea europaea var. sylvestris. NCBI lineage: Eukaryota > Viridiplantae > Streptophyta > Magnoliopsida > Lamiales > Oleaceae > Olea > Olea europaea. The sequence goes on along the minus strand of NC_036238.1, from coordinate 3,553,042 downwards.
CCAGTCATCGTCCATTAGCGTAATGTTTCTTTATAACAAAATTAATTTCACTGCACGAAGTCATAAGTTGTAGGTTAGAATTACTCAAACTCTTTCAACCTTAGAACTCCTACTCAATCAAACAATTAAGCCCTTGTTTGAGCCCCATTTTTCAATCAAAATACATTCTTCAACAGTAATTTGACATCATTTGAACCATACATTCTTCAATAAAATAATATTATACACTAATCAAAAAAATTCCCTTATTTTTTAACCACACATTTCCCATCAATACACTATTCAAAAATTCATTTTCTTCACAAAAATGGGGCTCAAACAAGGGCTAAGCATATAGTAAGCAAGATATTTGAACTTTATGTAATAAATATATAAATCTCAAAATATCAAAATTTACATGCAATTAGAATAAACTTCCCTATTCAATTACTAGCTATGAAAATAACATTGCATAGATGTTTGACAATTTGAAGTGGCGATACATATAAATTAATTATAAAATTCTAATAATCTGAATTCCATTTTCTAATCAAAATTCTGATCAGATAGCTATAGCTTAGGAATGGCGAATTATCGAAAATTTCAATAGCTTTATCATGCGAATAGTTATGAAGAGTCCTCATTCGATGATACATGATTATATAGGCCTTCTCAAATGCATCACTTCTCGACGTGTTGCTTCGAGATATTTTATGTATTATAGGTTATGTCATGAATCCATTTCATAGTTAATAAACACATAATTTTTCAAATACTTTCGTAATATTTCAAATATTTTAGGGTCCTAACTACAATTTTTCAAAATGAAATTTGGATAGTAATGACATTACAGTAATCTATTCCATTTATTTTCATTTGGATTTAATCAATTTTGACGCTCTATGTTCATCAGTGCAGTCAAATCTTACATCATCAATTAAGCGCACATTTGAGACACAACTAGATGCGATAGAGAATGAAAAATGGCCCAAAACACAGTTCATTGGTTTTTTATAATAAAGCAATTTTTTCATATTTTTGTCAAAACTTCGAAAGGACATACTTCTTCAATTCAAGGTAAAAAATTATGAACTTTATACCGTTAGAAAGATCTCGAAAAGATTTATTTATCTAATATGGGAAGTGTGAAAATTAACATGCAAGAAGTTATCATGCGATGAACGGGGCTCAATTTTTCTCCCAAAATATAAATTCAAACGAAGTGAAATTTTCTAGATATGTTCTACATAATTCCATGAACATATGGCATAAATTTCATGAATTTATATGGAATATACCAAAAGTTTTCGTTGACGATGTTGAAGCTTTTGGAAGAAAACAAAATTCACGCATTTTGATTATTCTAAAACATTTTTAGTATGTTTTAAAGCAAGAAAACAACCTACCTAGGCTTTGATACCAATACATAATAGCATGCCTTTTACTGAGTTTAGAGTGATAAAACTTGCTTGAAATTCCAACAAACAAGGTTGAATCATTTGCCTTTTGATTGCTTACATTCCACACTGCTTTGTAGTCACTCATTGGTCAAAAACTCGATCATAAAGGAAGGAGTTAGTTCACAACTCAAATAACACTTTTTGAGATATAATACTTCCAAATCAAGTCACCGCCATCATTTTTCTCTCTATATTGTCATACGAATTTTGCATGTATGTTTTTTACTTTTGGGGAGTGGGTGTATATGTTAGTTATTGATTGAGGGAAGTTAATTTCATGGGCGGATCCACATGGGGTTATTTGACCCCACAATTTTATTTTTTATTTTTATTTTTAGTTTTTTTAGAAAATAGTGTTTTGAACCTTTTATGACCTACTTTGATGCATTCATTACGGGATGCCAAATAAAGTGGAAACATTGCATTCTTAACACCATTTGAAATGCTCATGACCTAGTTTTTTGCTCGTTAATAGCGTGCAAAATGACCAACCATAGTAAAAGTTAACTTTCAAAATTCATTGCGATTGTATACTATTCGTATCAAAAAATTAAATATGTCATCTAGAAGCGTTTTGAGAACTACATCGTAGTCATGTTAAATGTTCCAAATGGACATTGAAAATAGTTAAATATGTGTCAAACATACGCCTTAAAAGAAGCTTCTAACACATCTTTTCTTTGAGAAATTTCAATTATTTCATCAACGTTTTTATTATTTTTGCACAATAAAATTATCAATATATTTTACATCATTTATTAGGAAATTTTAAATGGCACATAACATATAGTTACGAATTAAATATTATTTAAATTACTTTCGAATTAAGTTTAAATTTCATTTATTTCGTATATTAAATGTGAATTTTGTTTCAATTCATTTACGTCCTACTTTCAATTTTATTTACTTGTCGTCAGCTCAACATCTGTTAACGAAATGGTAAACAAAACTATACAAGTTGCAAAATTCATATAATATTGATAATGATATAATTATTTTCATTAATATTATATTGTCTTTAAAAAATTACAACCCATGTAGGCAACTTGTTTTCTTCCAACACCATCATTGTAAAGTCCCATAAATTTGAATGAACATTTTCATGGATCCTTGTAGGGTAGAAAGTATTCATCCTAAATAATTGTAACATAGAAGTTTTGCATTGAACTAGGAATAAGAAACCTCTGGAACAAGCAACAGTAAGTTGGAGTTTCAAAGTCCTTTTAAACTATGAATAAAGAGATATCTTTATTGGAAGAATTTATTCCCAAGTTGTTGATATGCTATACAACGCAATTTGGATAAAGAAAAATCTATTTCCTCCATCCAAAATAGTGGACGTCCATATGGCCAAAAAGTGTTTCTCTGTCGTATACCAAAGGCCTACTAAACAACTCCTGAAAGCTTCATATCAAAAAATCTTGTATAGAACACGCTGTTACAGACATGTTACATTGAAACTCCAACTTAGTACAACAAGATCCATCAACATAGATGCCCAACTAAATTTCAACCAAAATTGCAGACTGTAGAGTAACTATAATAACCTATGTGAAAATGAAGTTGTTCCAGTGCAGAATACATAGTAAATCCATCTGATTAAAAAAGCTTTAGAACTTCATATCTAAAATTAGATGTATAATTGTTTTAGTCCAGCTGATTTCTCAAACGCGGGTTTTACCAGGAAATGATCTCCATAATTCAATCAGAAGAAAATTCGAATCCTGTACCACTCAACAAAATCCGTTCTAACCAAAAAGCCATCTCACTCAAGTTTGTAAATTTGTTTACCAAGATTGCAGCTTTAAGCTAAATGGCACATTAATATTTTGATCTAAGACCTTGAACACCATTAGAAAAGTTCAAAACCCAATTTCCACCTTAGGCTTCCAGATGAAATTATCAATAAAAACTCACTCAAATCCACAGGATGTAACTTAGAGAGAAGCAACTCTACCTAATCTCGCAAGCAATGATCGGTGTCCTCAAACTGTTATCTACAGCAAAAGAAGCTCCATACTTCAATCAAACTCCATCTTAAGTGTCGTAATACCAATGTCTAAACATTTTACACACAGAGTACCAATGTTTATATTAAGGTACTTTCAAAAGCCAAGACGTTAATACTTACTTTGATGATATCTAAAACTTGCGGTGACAATGGAAAAGTATGAGCTACAAAGGAAAGGACGATGGAGAAGACTAAATGGAAATAGATAAAGAGGATGAGATGTATAATCCCCTTGCCATAGGTAACGAAATCTAGTCCCATATCCATGCCAAAAACTGAAACTTGACCTCGGCCACTTCACCTACAAATATTCAATTAAAAATCCCTTGTTGTGAAAATAGTGTGTTTTTTTACAGTTGGAATTAGTTAATATGGAGAAAAAAGAATTAGCATTACCCTATATCATTGAGCCTAATAGTAATAAGAACGTCCATATGGATGATCATCACAGAATATGGTCCTCCACCATACTGTTATATGACTAATAAATATCAACAGTATCATAGGTAAACTTGAGCTAAGAATCCATAAATCCATGATGCACCACAACCATAATAATGTTGAGAGTAGATACTACCATCAGCTCCCAAATCATCTGAAATCAACATAATCATTAGTTAAGATTGTATGAAACTGATGAAGACCAAGAGGTCCAAGACCAAGGCCCTGTAGATGTTGGGTTTTTGTTTTTTTTTTACCCAAATCAAGCCCCCGTTTGATCCCCATTAAATTCAATTACATTACATTCCATTTTTTCGCTTCTATTTTCAACCACACAATTTTTCATAAAATAATATTACACATAAATCGAAAACTTTTCCTTCTTTTTCAACCACTCATTTTTCTAAAAAATACTATTCCCCCCATTTTCATTTTCAGGTAATGGGGGTCAAACGGGGGCTAGGTTAAATTTTTGAGAAAATATTTTTTCCTTTATTCCACGTGATTTTCGATCTTTATATCCATCTCTGTGATATTTCTAGGATTTGGCATGCAGACTTATAAATATTATACTATTTTCACAAGTTTTATATTATTTTAATATATAATAATTGTGCAGGCACAATTACTATACTTGTTTTCTCCATATTAGTCAGTTGAATAAAATATTTCATTCCTCTGCCTTTTAACTCTTTGCCTTTTATCTTGTTATTTGTCTGCGATCATATACTTCATATTACATTATATATATTATCGCGATCTATTTTATTTCCCAACAAGTGATATTAGAGCCGTTGGTTGTGATTTGTTCTAGGATTTTGTTATTGATGGTAGTCATGAAGTATGAAATTATGCTCTTGGATCGCAATACAAGATTCTCATTGTGGCAAGTGAAGATGCAAGCTTCACTCGCGCTGATTGATTTTTGGACAATGAGTTGTTGGGATTTGACATTGAGGATGGTTTGAAGGAGAAAATGACAATTTCATTGTGGATGAAGTTGAAGCAATTGTGCATGACTATCTAACCAGCAAATTGCACCTAAAACAGCGTTTGTATTCTTATTGGATAACTAAAGATGGATCATTGGAAGATCACCTGGCTGTTTTGTTAATTTAGAGACTTTAAAGGTAAAGTATCCATTTAGAAAATGAAAATGTCTAGAATTGTCATTACACTAAAAAGTCCAAAGGTTGAAGTGACGAACTCCACAAGTGATTTATATGCTTATGTACACTTTTAGAATTTATCGGAAACCATTTGAATAAAATATTTAAATATTTTTGAAGTTGATGAAAAAATATCAATATTACACTCATTTTGTAGCTCATATTAAATAAAGCAATATGGGCTTAAGAGGAAACGATTTTGATCTAGCTATATTCAACTAATTCTAATAAAAGGCAAAGTGTTGTCTTTCACTATTTTATTAACATAATATAAAATGACTTTTTTTTTTTTTTTTCTATAATGGGAGTTTTAGTACGGATATAAAAAGGCCCCCTTTAATTTATTTAAAATTTACTAACTAATTGTGATTAAATTCATTAATTCTCATTAACATGATTACCTCTTAAAATTATGTAAGTTACATGTATGTGGTATGAGAATTCTTAATTTAAATCATATGTTTGGAAACCAAATGATTAAATCGAAAATCCATTTGAATTTACTTAGGAGTTACGGCTGTAATAGAATTTTTTTACATGTTTAGGTTAAAGTTTTATCTTAGAAGATAGAATTTCATTTTTTACAAGTTGTTACACATACACCTTGTTAGAAACAAAAATCTTGCAAGGTTCGAAAATAAATTGAGTTATATTTATTATGTCGCTACCATAAACTCAAGATTGATCATTTAGCAAATGATTTGTCTAGAATTGTCGTTACACTAAAAGTCCAAAGGTTGAAGTGGCAAACTCCACAAGTGATTTATTTGCTTATGTACACTTTTAGAATTTATCGGAAACTATTTGAATAAAATATTTAAGTATTTTTAAAGTTGATGAAAATATATCAATATTACACTCATTTTGTAGCTCATATTAAATAAAGCAATATGGGCTTAAGAGGAAATGATTCTGATCAAGCTATATTCGACTAATTCTAATAAAAGGCAAAGTGTTGTCTTTCACTATTTCATTAATATAATATAAAATGACTTTTTTTTCTTTCTATAATGGGAGTTTTAGTACGGATATGAAAAATGCCCCTTTAATTTATTTAAAATTTACTAACTAATAGTGATTAATTTCATTAATTCTCATTGACATGATTACCTTTTAAAATTATGTAAGTTACGTGTATGTGGTATGAGAATTCTTAATTTATATCATACGTTTGGAAACCAAATGATTAAATTGAAAAGCCATTTGAATTTACTTAGGAGTTACGGTTGTAATAGAATTTTTTACATGTTTAGGTTAAAGTTTTATCTTAGAAGACAACTTCATTTTTTACAAGTTGTTACACGTACACCTTGTTAGAAACAAAAATCTCCTACAACCTCTATAACCACATTTTCTCTCCCAAACTATTATATCTATACAAAAAAAATTATTTTGCCCTTTTTCCATAGAAAGAAGGAACCTTTAAATCTGAAAATTTCTTAAGAAGAAGGTAAAAGTACACTACATTTTATTATTTATTGAACACGAAAGGATATTCAAACTCTAAGCGGTAAGGTAGGGGTGTCTTCGGCACTTTTATAGTGACGTAAGAATTTTTGTTTTGTTTTTGTATTAAGTGTGTTATTGTGTTACTCATGATGAAAGAACCATTTCGTGGTTCAAATAGGAGAAAGAGATTGAAGGTGACACTAATGACCAAAGTCTACATTTGTATTATTGTATTACTCATGAAGGAAACACCCACTACATGAAAATTTATTTGTGGGAAAAGGTTCTTATTTGTGGGAAAAAGCTTTTGCAGATTAAAAAAATTTGTGGGCACATTTGTGGGGCAAATATCTAGGGAATAAGTAAAAGACGATAAATTTTTAAAATTTGTGGGCGAAAGTTTTTCCCTACAAACCTTTTGCGTACGAATAAAATTCGTGGCGAAAATTTTCTCCTGACAAAAATATTCATCTTCTAATGTTAATTTTGCCCACAAAAACAATTTTCTTTTCCCTACAAATTTTGTTGTGGGCTAAGTCGTGTTTTTCCCTACGAACAATTTTTTGGGTGAAAATAATATTTGTGACTGGTCCAAATTATTTTGTGGGCTAACCACATAGCCTCGCTTCTATAATAACCATATAATCTACATATGTTGTAGACAAAGCTAATGTATTCGGCAAAGTAGCTTTCTAGTTAATAGCACAGCCTCTAAGGGTAAACACATACTCAATAAGTTATCTTCTCTTATGAAGATTCCTTGCATAATCTAAATCCACATATCCAATGACTCCATCTGTATTTCTGCCAAAATGTAAGCAAGCATTAGTAGAGCCCAGCAAATATCTAAATATCCACTGCACAGCTTTCCATTATTCCTTGCCAAGGATTTGTCATGTCCCTACTAAATGCATTAACTACATGTGTCAAATATGGTTTTGTACAAACCATAGCATACAAAAGATATCCAACTGTACTGGAATAAGAAATATGAGACATATAATCAATGTCTTCATCTGACTGAGGATTAAGCCAAATGATAATTTAAAGTGGGCAGCAAGGGAGTACTAACATTACCTAGATAAAATTTGCTAGCTTTTCTATCCCTTAAAATCTCCATACGAAGAATCTTCCTTACCATACCCAAGTTATATCAAACTCCTCACAAAGTTGAGCTTTCACTTTTCTAACTCTGCTTAATCCTTGTTATGAGCGTATCATCAACATTGAGCAACAAATATGTAATCAATCCACCATAATTGCTTCTAATGGAATTTTTAGTAGTCATTAATCGAACCTTTATTCCACTGCCTTGATGACTGCTTAGTCCATACAAGGACTTATTCAACAAGCACACAGTTTTCTTTTCCAGAAACTATGAAGCATTTTGGCTATTGTGTTTATCATGCAAGAATGCTGTCTTAGCCACAACCATGAGTAAAGTATGAATAAAACTATGCTTTGCAATTGGTAAGAACACAACTGTGAAGTCAACACCTGGAATTTGACTGTAGCCCTTTGCTATCCCTAATATCCCTTTTGAACATGCACTTGCAGCAAACAACCTTTTATCCTTGGATAATTTACTAAGTCTTGAGTACTCTTTATTTAAGGACCCCATCTCATCCTGTATAGCAATCAACAATCTGCTCAAATCAATGCAATTAACTGCCTTTGAAATGTAGCAAGCTTCTCAATGGAATCAATATTGTCAGCCATACTCAATGCATAAGCTACCAAGTTTGCCTCTCCGTACTTCTGTAGAGGTTTAATCTATTTGTGATGTCTCGCCTTAACAATTGAATTCTGTGTTGCTGTTGGTAGTGTAGGTAAAGTAGACAAAATGTTATTGTTTATCAGCTCTTAATTAGACTGATCTAGAATAGAATGTTCTGAAGTTTCTATTTGTTTTCTTGAACCAATTTCCAACCTTAAGATAATTAATTCCGTTCTTCAGTTTTACTAGAATCTCTATGAGGTCAATCATGAACCATAGCATGTTCATCAAACACTCATCTCTATTAACCACCACATTCCTTATCTCTGGACACCACAACTTATGGCTTTATATACCTGGTTTATATCGAAAAAAAGATACACTTTCTGAACCTAGGCTCTAATATTCCATTATTCACATGAGTATAAACAAGGCACCCAAAAATCTTCAATCAAAACAAGAAGGTTTACCAGATCAAACCTCTTCCAGTGTCATTTTTCAATGGCAATTGAGGATGAGAGATTAATCAGAAAACAAGGTTTAGTAGTAGCTTCAGCAAAAAAAGTTTTACACCACCTAGAATTTGAAAGCATACAACGAGTCTTTTCCATCAATGTTCTAATCATCCGTTGTGCCACATCATTCTATTACGAAGTTCCAGGCACGATCAAGTATCTCATGATGCCTTCAACCCTACATCATCTAAACAAAAGTCAAACTCCTTGTCTGTACGTAGATATTTCACCGGAATTCCTGTCTGCTTTTCTATTATTGTTTTTGCTCCTTGAAAGCTCAAACACATCGCTCTTCTTTTTAAAAAAGAATATCCAAACGTTTTTTGTGAAATCATCTACCACTATCGACAAGTAATAAGCACATTCTTTAGAAGATACCCTAAATGGTCTCCAAAATCTTAATGGATATGCTCAAGTGTTTTCTTCGTGTTGTGTCTTCCTTAAGTGGATCTGAGTCTTTTTTATTTCCTAAAGAGACAACGCTCACAAAATTTTATCTTACTGATCTTCTCCCATCAAGAATTCC
>NC_036238.1:3449610-3543132 GCF_002742605.1 Olea europaea var. sylvestris | reverse complement strand
AGACTTCCTCCAAATATATCTATGCGAGAATTGCTCATATATTCACCTGCCATAGAGTAAATCTTATATTAAGATCCAATAACAGAATATCATATGTCATCGCTGCCATGCAAAATATCAACATTGCTTTTTGTTATTAGTTTGTTGCGAATTGATCGCAAGATAATGACAATAATAAAATAAACAAATAAAGGGTAAGAACTTCAAGATTTATATGAAAACCCAAGATTTAATGAATAAGTAGAATTTCACTATAATCAATAATGAATGTATTTACAAAAAGATCTCAATACTCTAAATTAAGATTTAGAACTCTCAAGATGTTGTATGATCATTATGACCTCAGTGGATGTGGTGGAGAATATGTACGAACCCTAAAATTTGAGTTGTAGATGAATATGAGTCCAGAAAATGTGTTAAAATGAGAAACAAGCCTGGACGAGAATAAACATGCCGCTTGAGACCTAGCATGCGAAATTGCAATGACTTTTCTTTGCAATCCTAATTTTATCTCTTCAAAACCACCTCAACCAAGACTTCAGTATCCACTAGAATTGACGCCAAACTACAACACTACCTCAGCTCCTACCTCATTTTCAATCGCATCATCATCAGCAAAACTGTTTCCACTAGATTCTTCATTAACCTCTTAACTGTTAAGGGTAGGCCTGGACAAAATTCTCAAACTGAACTGAACTGAACCGAGCTATTCTTCTTAAATTAAATACCCGAACGAGTATCTAAATCAATAACCGACGGGTTTGGTTCAGTTCTCAATTCTAGATCAAAAACCAAAAATCGAATAAGAACCGAATCTTCCTATTTTTTAATCAATTTATTTTAAATAAGTCAAATTATTTTATTTTTTCAAAATAAATTTGCTTAACTAGTTAATTTAACTCAAACAAAAAAATATGATTTTCATATTTCTAATTTTCACACAAAACTAATTTAATCAAATTGATCTAAATTTTATCCAAATTCATAACTCTACCTTAGTGTCATTTCTACTGCTCTGGAGAAATCGAATTGAAACTCAAGAACACCTAACTTAATGATTGTGAGCTTGCTATCTTCATTTTCTTGGGATTTTAATAATAAAATCTTGAAGAACTCATCAAAGAAAGGTGCAAAAGACACAGAAGATTGGACTATGTTAATTTGTAAGAGCTAAAATTGAATATATCATTAGTTGAATTAATGTAGCTTTGTAAATATTAAAAAAATTAATTATAATACGGAACCTAGGAGCAGAATGGAGCAGTACCCGAACGGTTCCATAATTAAATTTGGACCAACGGGTCCACTTACTAATTACCTGAAAATTTTGGGTTTAGTTCGGTTCTAACAAGAACCGAACCGAATCGAACCATGTCCAACCCTAGTTAAGAGCCTCAATATTTTCACCACCTACTTCATATATGAAGATATCATCCCGTTTCAACTCCTCATTGGTGCCTTTCCCAATTTAAATAGTCATGCTATTGAGTTCTTCTTTATCTTTGGTGTTTTGTTTTTTACTCATCCTCTTCTTCCTTCAACTATTCTTTTTTCTTCTCATTTACTAAAATCTCGAGCCTGCATAGATTTTACATCCGTGCCTATGGATTTTACATCCTTTGAAAATTTTGCAACATTTTCAATCAAGCACTTTTCTAGGTCACCAATTTCGTCATTGTCCTTTTTGAAGGACTTTTCAAGATTACCAATGTTTTGATCCTCCATGGACAGCTGAACATTTTCAACCAAAAGCTTTTCATTTGTTGCAACATCATCAACAGATCTATCATTACTCGAACTCATTAAGAGTTCCTCATCCTTTCCCATCTGAACTGCATTTACTATTTCCGTCGAGAGTTCTTCATCTTTTACCATCTCAACTTCAGTTACTATTTCCTTCGAGGGTCCTTCATTCTTTACATTCTCACCATCACTAATCGTTTGGTCCTTCATTCTTTACATTCTCAACTTCACTTATTGTTTCCTTTGAGTGTCCTTCATTCTTTACATTATCAAATTCACTTATTGTTTCCTTTAAGGGTACTTCATTCTTTACCTTCTCAACTTCACTTTGTGTTTTCCTCAAAGGTTCTTCATTCTTGAACTTCTGAGCTTCAACCGATTTCGATGTCTTTCCAGATGTAGTTGTAGAGGAAAATGGAGTTTTTTTTAATCAATTTCCTTTCAAACCTTTCTCACAATTCTAGTGCTAAAAGTAGGTTTTGTTTTAGGCATCGTTTGAATAGCTTTATCAGATGCTATAGCTTTAATAACTACTACAACAACTAAAAAAATAATGTCACTACTCTGATGTGGAACATATTGAAAAGCTTAAAAACCAAAACAAAAAAAATGGTGTTTACAGCCAAATATGCATAGCTAAATTATATTCTTACTGAAGAACTAATCTAGATGGAGGACCAAGGAGAGTTTAGAAATTTGCATTAAGAATGAAAAACTATTATTGCTAATATTTTGATAAATAAAACCCTTTTAGTGTATCAAATACAATGTGGTTTCAAAAGTAATGAAAAAGAATAACAACAAGATGCATATTGCATGCTTGCCATAACAGTAATGAAGATGAAATATGAGAATTAATAGGAATATTTAAACCCTTAATATGATTGATCAATCACCCACTAATTACTTAATAGTTGAACATTCATTTCCCAAACATTGACAACTTAGGGATGAGAAACAAGAACTTTTTAAACAGTTATTATTATTGTTGTTATAAATTAGAGAGAAAAAGAGAAGATACTAGAGAAGTTGATAGGCTTGTTTGTATTATTAAGAACCAAAGCCCCATGACCCCTTTGGCCCCCATTAAATTATATTCTATTTTTCTATTTCCTATTTTCAATCATACAATCTTTCATAAAATAATATTACACATAAATCGAAAAATTTTCTTCTTTTTCAACCACGTATTTTTCAAAAAAAAAATTCCATCATTTTCATTTCAAAAATGGGGCCCAAACGGGGGCCATATTTATAGGGAAGAATTAGGAATATAATGGTAATAAAAACTAGAGCTCTAGGAATATAATTGTCATTTATTTATAATCTTATTATTTACAATGCTTTCACTTGAATGACACATTACAAAATATTTGTTTGGATAAAACCTTATCAAGAAAATACAGTAAGACAAAACTTGATAGGAAGATAATTTCAATAAATGAAAATTCTTGTATCAAACAATCCATGTGTTGTACATCAATCTTTCAATCCTGCAATTTCTGGTATAGCTTGTTTCATGACATGATGATTCAAAAAATAACTCTATTGATCTCTTCGAGAGTCTCATACATATAAAAGTATTAATTTGAGGGTAAAATGTCTTGTATGTTATAGACATTCATTGCACAAAAAATATGGCTATTAGGAAGAATCCTACGGGAAAAATTTTAATGAAGAAAAATATGACATTATGCTTTTAAGTACACTACAAAAGTTGTTACGTTAAAAATCTTAGCAGAAAAATTCAATGAGACAAAAAACAGTGGTCAAGGAAAAGAAGAGTACAACGCTATTTACTTGCTCTCATGATAATATCACTTAGATTATGCTTCACGTATATTAAATCTTTCAAGGTAACATTAATAGGCATGCCAGATGAGTTGGCTACAATCAAATTTATTATATGCATATAGAATTTCATTCATTATTAGACTAATAAAAATAGAGACTTGTGATTATATTCACCCATGACAGTTTTTCTGTTTATACAAAAACTTAGTGAAAGTCATTATGCTAAGGGACATGTATTACATATTATAAGTTTTTATCTATTTCTATTTCACGTAAGTGTACACACCTTTTAAGTATTCAGATGGTAGATCTAGAAACTCCATGATTGTAAATGGATAAAGATTCCTGTACATAATTTTTTACACTTAGGGGTATCCACCCTCTCACATGGTGTGGGGTCCACTCGAATATTTTATTCAAGTGGGCCCCATCCATGTGAGATGGTGGACACCCCTATGTACCCAAAATTATGTACCCCTAGCATTTTCCATTGTAAATTCAATTTGCCAAGATTGCATCCATTCATTTTGGTCAATCATTGTTCCGATCGAATATGTTTTGATAGATTTATTTTGATTTCTTTCTATTCATAGTATGATGTAGTGTGATAATGTGTAAAAATTTTGTCGGCAACTTTTTCTATTTCGATTTTATTTCTTTTCTCATAACGACATAACTCTAAATTTCTCAACTTTTACACATATTAAGTACCTAAACCTCTTTTGAAATTTTATAATTTGTTATACTAAACACTTATCAAGAGTATATGCCTCCTTAACGGGACTATCTTTATTAATTGCTTCATTTTTTGTTTTGGAGATTTTGATACTAGAATCTAATATCAACAAGCTTCAAGCATGCCATAAATTTATCAAATATAATATTAATTAATTGTCCTTCGGGACTTTGATCCTTGTTGGAGCATTAAATATTGGTGTGTGAGATATGTTGATATATTTGATAAGTACATGCATCTAAATGAATAATCGTTCAAACTTCTAGTTCAAATTATCTTTTGGGAGGATTTAAGTAATGATATTCATATATTATTTCCAGTTTCTTAATATTGGGAGAATTATCCAATCAAATGACAATCAACAAACTTTGAAACTACAAATTTATTCTCAACATTCGTTATTTTTCATCTCAGTATAATTTTGTGAATTAATTGTACATATATTGCATTTTCAAGTAATTGGACGAAGAAATTAGACTCCGACCATAAGCCAATTAAAACAAGAAGAACTTGATGTAGGCATGATGATAGCATTCCCAAAATAAAGCTAAGAAGTAGTTTGTTCTCAATATTATTGATTTAAAAATTAATTGAATGCATTTAACAAATAATAGTACTTAAATCATTTATCATTATCTCAACTAATACTTATTAATTCCTTGTTTGGCCCCCATTAAAATAAAATTCATTTTTCACTCCTTACAAATCACACATTCTCCAATAAAATAATATTATACGCTAATTTAAAAAAAAATTCATTCTTTTTTTTTAATCACATACCCTTCAAAAATTACTATTCATTTCATTATAATTTAAAATAATGGAGCCCAAATAAGGGTTAAAAGTTGAGATTTAGACTAAAAATATTTTTATTACAAGGCACACCTTCTTGATTTTTTAGTCTAAAAATTATGATCATTATTAATAATTTGAGCAATAATTTCGCAAATTTTATGTTGCGAATACCATGTAATCATCTACTAGATATATCAAATTTACCAGATACATATATTATTTCGATAGTCAATGTGTCCTCATATCATCTTAATTAATTTTTTGAAAATATAGAAATTCATTCTCTACTTTAACTAGTGATGTTTAATGATCAATTTTCAGTAAAGAGAACAAACATTAAATAGGAATCCATTGGATTGAAAAATCTTTTGGTTCTTCATTGAATATTTGAATTCTCAATATCCCATCATTATTGATTCAATGATGATCCAACTAATTGTGCCAAACAATAATATATTCAGTAATTGAACCTTTGGTCCAAAACAATGTTTGAATTTGAATAACTATTCAATCACTCAAAAGACTATTTCAATTCTTGAAAATATGATTAACCTTGATATAATCATATAAGAATCGATGTCCACATTTCATGGGTTATATGTTTCCTTCAAGAATAAGCACTAACTAAAAATGCTATATTTATCAAAACATGTGCTACTTCGAGAGCACGTTGTATTTACTGTTCTTTTTTCTAGAGCGATATATATTCTTTTAAAATATTAAAATTTTAATTATGCTCTTCAGGAGCAAATAATACAATGAACATTAATTATTGTGCTCCGTAAGGGACAATAACAAATTATTATTTAGAAATATTAGGATCCATGTATTATTTACAAAGTTATCGGAAGCAACATATGATTGATTATCAATTTAAAATTAATAAAAGAATATTTAAAAATATTTAATCAAGTTAATGACATAAAGAATATTTAATAATCATCATAAAAATATATATTTTACAAACATAAAGAAAAATAGCCAATTATGAAACACCCACAAATGTATTAAAGCAAATATACTAAAGAATCATTAATTACATGGAAAATCGGAGAAAGCAATGCACTAAAGAGTCAATAATTAAAACAATCATTACATACTCTAGATGGCAGTTTATGCATGCAATTGAATAATCATGTGTTTATGCGATAATGAAAAAATAACACATATGTTTTGAGATTAGATATACTACCTTCAAACTAATTTCAATAATTTATTTTGGAGAATCTTGTTGATAATGTGTTACAAAATAGAGAGAAAGAGAAGAAACTAGAGAAGTCAATAGCTTGTTTGTATTATTAAGAAATAAAGTCCCATATTTATAGAGAATAATTAGGGATAGGGCTGCAGGGATATAACTGTCATTCACTAATAATCATATTGTCTACCATTATTATTATTATTATTATTATTATTATTATTATTATTATTATAAGGAGCTATAGTAATCACTAATAGTCCATGAAAAGAATTGGTCTAGAAAGAATTGAAAACAAAAAATGGTATGAATCTAAACAACCTGATTGTTCAGACTCCGATTTGGGGCTACATAACTAGATTTGACTTGCTTTGATCTGACGATGGTAGTACGCTTTGTCATCAAGGTCTTAGGCATTTCCGTTTCCATAATAGGAGATTCACCCTGATGATTTTAGTGAGTTAGAATTTTGAGTTCACGTAAGTAATCGGTTAAACTCAATTGATGAGAGTAGAGAATAAAACTTGAGCCTCAACAAACAAAGAGTGTATATCATGTGCATGAATAATGCGCCCTAGTATTATTTGTGCTACAACGCTAATTTAGTTGGGAAAACCTCCCTGCACTGTCCCTTTTGCATAGGGCCTTTACACAGCCTGTCACATGGGGGTGGACCCCATGTGGGGGGTCCGTCCCCATATGTGTGCATCCGTACAGGCCCTGTGCAAAGGCACGTATATAGGTAGCACAACTCAATTTAGTTAGTGTTAAATGATAGACTTAATGAAAGTTAGAATTAAGTGATGAATCTAATTATGCCTTTTGATAATATTTGGTGTCTCTCTTTTTGCCTCATGTTGTTTTATATTTAAATGAATTAAGATTAGTTCTAAAATTTTGCTTTTTGATATCCTTGTCTTCAATATGTTTTAATTTTACTTCAATCACTAAATGAGTCATGTCCATGATGACAAACTTAGCTCATGCGTTCATACAAAAATCACTTCTTATTTACATATTTCGAGAAATTGACAAATATTACTTACTTATCCCCATTCAATTCGATATATTGATAATATAAACTTTTTATAGCCACTATTACAAATAGATAAAGTGGAAATTATTAAAATACCCGCTTTTACCTCTACAATTTGAAATTTGTTCAATTCTAAAAACATTTGGTAACTTTTCAAAAATTATGACAAAACTACATTTGCAAACATTTTTTAGATTACGGTTTTGTTTGTCAAACATATTTACATGGGAAAATTGAATCTTTGGGTTTCTAACCTTTTCAAAAGTATAGAGATCCTTGCATAGCTAATAGCTTGTTGAACCTTGGGAGAGAACCATCAATTAAATAATTAGAAGAAAGAGTTAGAAAAAACAAACAATAGAATAAGGAGCTACCAACCCTACCAACACTAGAGGAAATTGCACCGTTGTTGGCCAATGCATAAATCACCTCCTACCAGACTTTTTTGACTAATTCTTTACCATAAAAGTCGAAGATTTTTGTCCCCCTGATTTTTACATTAATGAGTGAGAGATCTACCAAACTATGAGAAAATCCACAATGGAGATCCCCACTTTAGGTTGCAAAATCCAAGAATATTTGATATCAATGAAACTATC
This sequence comes from Olea europaea var. sylvestris, assembly GCF_002742605.1. Classification (NCBI taxonomy): domain Eukaryota; kingdom Viridiplantae; phylum Streptophyta; class Magnoliopsida; order Lamiales; family Oleaceae; genus Olea; species Olea europaea. The sequence continues at coordinate 3,535,231 of NC_036238.1, read as the reverse complement.
GAGAGTGCAAGATCATTATAAAATCATTCTTCTCAAAATTTTGTCAAAATTTCTCATTCTTGAACTAGTAGTACACCACAATTGTCGAGGATCATAGTTGAATTTGGGGTCATGATCGCTCTATTGTTGTAGTCATAGATTTTTGGGGTTTATGGATGTAGTCGTCGCTAGTCGTTTCAGATTTGGTTTTGTGGTGAAGACACTAAGCCCCCGTTTGGGCCCCATTAATTTTCATTTTTCTCTCTCCTATTTTCAACCACTCAATCTTCCATAAAATAATATTACACATAAATAAAAAAAACTTTTCCTTTTTTTTCAACCACTCATTTTTCAAAAAAACACTATTCCACCCATTAATTTTTCCACGTAATCGGGACCAAACAAGGGCTAAAGGTGGTTTCAAATTTGGGTTTGATTATTGTAGGCATTGAATTTTTTGGTATAAATTTAATAGTTTTTCTTTTTCTTTAGTTATATTATGTTTTTTTCTTGGGCTTTTTATTCATATTCTTTATTAATTGATTCAATAGTTTAACAAGGAAAATATAGAGATGCTAGTACTCTTTCTTTAAAATGATCAAATTTTAGTCAATAGTAAAAATAATGGATTTTAGATAGAAACTGTTGATGAATGTGTGGCTAAAAAGTTGAGAAAATTATGAAGAAATATAAACAGTGATTTTTTTATTTTTATTTTTATTATTATTTTTAGTATGTGTGGTTGAAAATGAGTGAGATGAAAATTTATTTTCATATAATAGTTTCAAGCTAGGGAATAGTGAAGGATTGATGACCCATTTGCATTTTTGTGAATGGTTAAGAACTCTAGATGCAATTTTGCCTTATATACTGAACAATTGTATGGAATTGTATAATGTTATTTTGTACCAAAAGTGGTAATTCTTTCATAAGTTTTTAAAATTGGACATATTTCAATTCCACTACTAATTTTTTTCCTAATGTGTATTTCCCATAAATAAATGAGCTGCAACAATAATTTAACATTCCCAAATATTTCTCACCTTGACCCTAAACCCTATTAGAACATTTGAAAAGTCCCTATAATTCGTGTTGTGCATGTGATCTGATTGGTGGAGAGTGAGAAGATATGCAAGCATATAGTAAATTATCTCTATTGCAATGCATGAGTTTGAGCGAAACTCATACCCTCCAAACACATGAGAGTCAAATGCTTATTTCCGTGAGGGTCTATGTATTTAGTTGACTCAATCTTCTAATCAAAATGCTCACTAAGTAATTATAATTGATTAAGAATGTTTATTCATGATATGTTATGTGTTTTAAAGAGTTTGGTTGTTCTATGTTGATGGTGTTGCAACCTTGGTGTTTTTGGGAAAGTACATTTGATTTTCTGCCGGAGGACAAGCAAAAGCTAACTGTGAGGGAACTTGATGAGAATACAAAATGTCATATTTTTTCTCTCTTAATGCTCCGGCTTTTATAATCGTTTGATTTAGGATGCAAATGGAGGCAATAAATAGGGTTGCAATGGTTCGGTTCGGCCAAAACCATCACCAAATCATCATTTTTTTGGTCATACCATAATCACACCATAACCACGTAAGTCGGTTCGATTCGGTTCAGTTCAATTCATATCTCAATTTAGCTCGGTTCGGGTCGTTAATAACTATGAAAATAAATTATGTTTTATAAGTCCAGCTGTCAAATTTAAAAAAAAATTATGAAAAAAGTCAATGAAAACAAAAACATAATACTAAGTCAATGTAGCAAAAAACATCCCAAATGAAAATACAAACAATATTCTAATTCAATATCCACATAAAGTCATGAAGTACATTCAACTGAGAAAGAATTTTGGCAGCCAAAGATCATGCATTACATGTTCCTCTTTGAGTGATATCAACTGATGACATTTCAGCAGAATTCTCATATTTTTGTTTAAATTCAACAATTCTAAAAGTTCTTTGTAAAACCTCCAGAGATTATTCCTGCAATCTAGTGCAAGGTGAATTCAACAGCTTAATAATTTGCTCATATCCTTACATTTTCATTAATTGTTCTCAAACTCAAAGTGTATATCATCGAGTTCCTCCAGCAATAAAACTTAATATCTCTAGGCAGACTCAGTTCATTAAATTCATCATTTATGTGGAGAAGAAAAATCACATTTCATCAAATACTCAAACTCGACAAAAATGAAATAGATACAGATTACAACAACAGCAATTAGCAAACGAGAAGAGAAAGAAAAATATCCTTCTATTTGGGGATGGCAATGGTGAGCAAGAAAGAATGTGGTGTAGAGAAGAAAATTTTTTGGGGACGCACTGCAGAGATACGAGTGAAGACAATTGTCGGCTAATGTCTTGTTGAATTTTATTTCAATTTTCTTTATGGTAGGGTTAGTACTTAGTGGGTAAGTGGTAACTGTGCTAGGTTACTAAATGGATCGGTAATGGACCATAAATTTTGGGTTAGACAAATTATAATAGAGAGAATAATGGAAAGTACAATTGTCAAATTCCTTTTAACGGGTAATCGGTTCGAGGAGGGGCGACGGTCCAAATACTATCCCCGCCCCTGAATTGGGTCACTAAAATCAAATATCATATCCCCCTCATTGCACCATTGGTTCGATTTTTTTCGTCCCATTCAATTCGATTAACCGCGATTTTCAGTTTTAACAGTTTGAAGTGTCATCCCTAGCGATAAATGCAAAATAGTTAATTGGGCAATTTTTGACAGTTTCAACATCGCTTCATATGCTGGGCATAACTTTCTCATTTGAGCTCCGACTGAGATGATTCAAGATGAGAAAGAACGACAAGAGACAGTTCTACAATTTTCATGTTTTGAGATTTGAGAGACACTTACTGCATCATGGTTGAAATCGGGCTTGAAGTTGTTGCACTGCATTACATACGTTTTAGAACATCCCTAGCCTGCAATTCTAATACATGGATTTGACGCGGTTTATTTTTGGAAGTTTCCAAATCAATTGCATGAAAATACTGGCTGAAAACACCACTTTCCTAGTTGTATTAGGACTTTATTTTATTTTTAATTTTTTTGGTAATCAGTCAGATTTATATACTGTTATATTAGGATAATATTTAAAGAGATTTGGTAGGTTCAAAGACTGAAAAAAATGTGAAAATAGGGGGAGAAAAAAGAATAATAGGGGACACATGCCTCTCTCCGGCTCTCGTCTCAATTCTCCAGTTTTCATCCATGGTCATGTATAGCTAAATTTTTGAACTTGGTCAAAGAAAATTGAAGTCTGAAATCAATAAAACTGTGAGATTTGAATTGTTTTTGTCATTCAATTTATGTTTTGAGCATTAAATGTTATTCTTTACTTATTTTCATGATTGTCCATCTTAAGTACTAGGAGACCTATTAGTTCATTATTTGTTGCAATTTGCTACTAGGTTAGATATCGAATTCGTAATTGTTTGATCCTTATAACTTGTAAAGCAACTAAGATTTGATGGTTTGCTGCGTTAGAAACCATTAAATATTGGGAAGAACGCTCGACTAAATTAAATATAACTGGTTGTGCTTGCATTGTTTAGTTTCATCTATCTCTAATTCTTAAATCTGCTACCAGATTCAACTGTTTTGAGCTTGTCTTGGGTTGTTTAGTAGTTAGGGTTAATTTGGATCGCTTGTTTTATAATTAACTACAACGAAGGAGAGATAGGAAGATAGTTCCAACAATGAATACTCAAAGTGTAAATTGATATATGCTTGTGTGGATGATCAGTGTAAAATTTCGACGGTGGATGTGGACTAAACCGAGGTTTATTCTTTTGATTGATTTTGATTTATTAATTTGAATTGTTCGTTAGTTTCTTTAAAATTGTTTCGTTATACTCAATCCCCCAAACCTTTTTCATCTAGCATAAAATTAGGTTAGTAACTCTTTGAGGGAACGATCCTTATTCGCATCGCTACATATATTTTTAGGAGTATAGGTTTTATTTTTGGTTGCTTGCGACAGAATATCAATCGCCTTAATAAATTTCAACCTTTAAATTGAGGGAACAATTGTCAACAACATCTACGCCCTATAAGTCCACGCATTATATGAATAACCATGTTTTGACTTTGGGGCTATTATGGTATGTACCTTCGCAATACAACACAATCAAAGTGTTATGTGCAATAATCTATGCTAAAACACGAAATGTGGTCACCTCAACTCGACTATGAGGTACAAATTTTGAGGTCAACGTTGACTATTGTATTGGATGAACAAAAGAGAAGTATTTTTTAGGCGTCAAAGAATTCGATTAACAGGTGCATTTATTTAATTAATAGATCGCGAAGAGACTTATAATCAAAATATACTAATGGCATTTGTAAATGATGATTTCTTCTCATTTATTCAATTGCCAAAAGTCAAAAATCAGAAATCAAAAAGTTTTCATTTACAAAGAAGATCACATTAGTCCCCGTTTGGTAGAGACTTTTTATACAATGAATATCAATTTCTTCTTGATAATTGGCATGCTTTTGACAATGTGGAAAAAAACTAGATTTCTAAAGAGAGAAGTGAATAATAAATCACTGATTAAGCAACAAAAGAAATAATCCATAACGTGAGCTATAGAAAATAATGTCATGCTAGTGCTTTTGATAAATTAAGGCCCGTTTGGCATGATTTTACTTTTATTTTTTTTCTTTTGCTTTCAATTCCTATAGATAAGCTTTGGAAGAAGCTATTTTGATTTTTGTTTGAAAACTAACTTTTAAAAGAACTTCTTATTTCGAAAATGCTTTTAGAGGAAGTTACATGTACCAACTTCCTATAAAATTGCTCTTCTAATTAGCAAAATTACTTTCATAAAATTAATCAAATGGGTTCAAAAGTAGCTTTTGAGTTTCAAAATCTCCTTTTAAATTTTTAAAACACATGCCAAAAGGGCCCTAAATTGACCCGAAAGTCCAATGTAAAACTTACAACAAATTTATGGCATAAATTATATTTTGCCTTAATGATACGAATATCCATCACTCAATTTTAATACAATTTAGCTTACCAATATCAACACAAGCCAAAAAGACCATAATAATATAAAATAGAACAGAATTATTGAAGTAGGATAGAAACATGAAAAATAATAAAATTACCTTATTTGCAATGCACAAATAGGCGTTTTCTCGAATTTCACTTGGATGAACATGATAAAACGATTTAGAATCCACCATTAATGGATAAAATGAAATATCTTGTTAATCAATAAAAATGAATGTATAATTTACAAACTTCTAAACTCATATTTAAAGACTTAAAATAAGTCTTAATTAAAACGAAATTCTAAATCTATAGATAAATCTAAATAAACTACAAAAGTACAGAAAAAATCCAAATAAAACTAACAAACTGTAAAGGACGATATTACTCTTAAATTAACTAAAAATTGAAAAACGCTAAAATGGATCCCTAAATGACTAAATTTGATCACGAAAATTTGAGAAAGTCATTTTGAAAAAATATGCAAAATTTTCATCCACATGTAGACTCTGTCGATTTATTATGGGTAAGAGAAAATGGTTGCCACATGTATTTCCCTTACTACGTTATCCAATGTCATTTTTTTAATGGCAGTTAACAAAATGATTGGTTACATAACATTTTAGAAAGTCGAGTGGCCATCCAAAACAATTTTAAAGTTCAATGGATGATAGAAACATAATATAAAGTATAGTGGTCAATGGAATTTTTAACCCCCACGAAGTTAGACCTTTCGGTCAATTTAAAGTGAATCTTTGAGATAGACCTTGTAACAACTAACGATTCAAATTCTATTATGAAATTTAATATGAATCATTACCAAAAATTTTTCTTTAAAATTTGTACATTATAATTAATTAAAAATGATATGGACAAAATTGAGAGGAAAATATATTGCAGATTAATAAACAAGATTTTATTTAAAACCACTGAAGCTGCCTTTTGCACAATATTGCATCAATTCATAATATGTAAATCCAATCATAGTTCGTACTCAATGTCAATTTCATTGGTGAGCACTTTCACAAAAAGGACCAAATATCCTTGTTTTCGTATTTCGATATAGAATCATGGAAAATGAGAAAAGGAAGTATATGGTTAAATGGATAAAATGCCTTACAGCGTACTTAGACAATTCAGGAAAAAGTGATACTAATTAATTTATTAGAAAGTAGAAAATTATACTTAACAAACTTGTTCGGAATAATTAAACATAATTGTCCATGTCAATCAAATTAAACGAAATAAAGTTACATGCTTAAATTTCAGATCTTAATATCATGGACTGAGGCACAACTACATCATCGAACTATCGCGCTCCGATTGACCCGTACTAACCTGTGGGGTAGGCTAGGAAATGGGAGAGTATGGAAAATATTCAGTAGGATATGAATATTGGTGCAATCCCAAATAAAAATTTAAAATATGTATCAAAATATCATATCGTTATCTTATCTGTAGCAACTGGTTGTTCAATACATATCATATCTTTGGTACCAGATCGCCATATCATACATATCATGTCATATATTTAACTTTCATAGGCATTAAAAATTTATCAACATGAAAAAAAATAATATAAATGGGATAAAAATCAATTGCATCTCATTATCCTACCTTAATTGATAAAAAGAATTGTTGGAAGAAAAGCAAGAATTTCACGTCCCCAAAATCTTTATTTTCTGCTTGTGGTGTTGCTGCCACCGTAACACGTATCTATGTTTCTTTTTCTCTTCCTTTTTTTGTTTAGGGTAGATAATGAGTACTTATTTACGGCACTTAAAATTTAAAAGGTAAATTGCCATTTTTTTTCCCTTAAAGTCTTAATCCCATTATTTCATACAATCAAATATAACTTTTCCCTAATCAATCTACACATGGCAATCTATCCCCATCAAATCTCAAATCAAAACAAACAAATGAATAAATAATAAATAAACTACCTTATCTACAATCTAGTACGTGTCAATTAGCCCATAATAAAAAAAGAATACTCACAAACACCCATACATGTGGCAATGGCACATTTTCATTCAAAATTTTAATTAAATTGAAGAGTTAGTTTTTAATAACTTCTTCAAACCAAAATATCTTGGAGTTGACTTATCCGAATCGACTTTTTCTCAAGCCTAAAATTGATGATTAATTACGATATACCAAACGAGTCCAATATTTGATATATTTATCATTTACTCTATCAATATTTAAATATTTGACCCCAAATAAAATTGAATTTACTATATATTACTTTAGTTCTCCAACTTTCATATTATAAAAAGATAGTTGATAGAATAAATAATTTTATTTTATAATTTTTTTTGGGGCGTTATAGACCTTTGGTCAATTGATGTAAATCCTTCCTAGTACGTAAATTCTAAGAAATTCCTATGAAATGTTCTAGTATAATACATTATCATGTTTATATTCTTACTATCAATTTTAGATTAGTTCAGATCGTGTTGTGCATGACGAATTGATGCAGTAGCTATGCCAATGGTCATCAAATAACATAGAGTTTTCTAGGTTGTTTTCATTAATTATAAGTTTGACATGCAAAGTGAAGGAGCTCTCTTTTATCCTACATATGACAAGTTGTATGCACTAGTTCAAGTTTTTGAGAGATGGCAGAGCTATCTGTGGCCAAAAGAGTTCCTGATTCACATTGACCATGAGTCTTTAAAGCATCTGAGAGGTCAAGGTAAGTTAAACAAGAGCAAGTATGTGCTTATAACTTCTTTAAGTGCTAAATCGTTGGGTTTTGAATATGTTAAGGACATGTATGCTAATGACCCAGATTTTTCTAGCATATATGAATCATGTGATGAAGGAGCTATAGATAAATTCTTTAGGCATGATGGTTATTTATTTTGGGTTATGTGTTCCTAAATGTTCAATGAGAGAATTGTAAGTAAGAGAAGCATATAGTGGAGGTTCAATGGGATATTTTGGGGGTTAAGAAGACCTTAGAAATGCTAAACGAACAATTTTATTAGCTTAATATGAAAATTGATGTTGATTGGGTTTGTAGTAGATGCATCACTTTCAAAAAGGCTAAGTCCAAGGTTTTACCTTAGGGTTTGTATACACAATTACCTGTTTCTAGTGAACCATGGGTTGACATATTTATGGACTTTGTATTGGATATATACCTCGTCTATGAAGAGAAGAGATTCCATATTTGTGGTAGTAAATAGATTTAGCCCCTATTTGAGCCCCATTACATTAAATTTTATTACATTTTATTTTTCTCTTTCCTAATTTCAACCACACAATCTTTTATAAAATAATATTACACGTAAATCGAAAACTTTTCATTCTTTTTCAACCACTCATTTTTTTTAAAAATACTATTCCCCCCATTAATTTTTCCACGTAATGGGGGTCAAATAGGGGCTTAGTAAAATGGCACACTTCATTCCAAGTCATAAAACTGATGATGGGACAAATATTGCTGATCTTTTTTTTATTTTTTATTAAAGTAGTTCATTACATGGGATCCTAGGAGCATAGTATCAAATAAGAATGTTAAATTTCTTAGTCACTTTTGTAAGGTTTTGTGGAATAAGTTAGTTACAAAGTTATTATTCTCTACAACTTGCCACCCACAAATCGATAGACAGACTGAGGCCGTTAATAGGACTATGGTACAATTGTTATGCACTATTGTTAATAAGAATTTGAAGAGTTGATACAATAGGGCCACGTATTTTACTGCTTCTTATTCACATTTTGAAATTGTATATGGTTTCAATCCACAAACACCTATGGATTTAATTCCTTCACATGTTAATGAATGAGGTAGTTTAGACTGAAAGAAGAAGGCTGAATAGGAGAAATCACTCCATGAAAAGGTAAGGTTGCAAATTGAAAAGAAGAAGAAGCACTATGTGTCTCAAGTAAACATAGGTTGGAAGAGAATTACATTTGAACCATGGGATTGGGATCGGGTACACTTGAGAAAGGAATTCTTTCTAGACCAATGAAATTAAAGTTGCAACCACGAGGAGATGGTCTACTTCAAGTCTTGGAAAGCATCAATGACAATGCCTACAAATAAGATCTTTTTGGTAAGTATAATGTTTTAGCTACTTTTATTGTTTTTAATCTCTCTGTTTGATATAGGCACAGATTTAAAGTCGAATCCTTTCAAAGAAGAAGGTGATGGTGTAATCTACGGAACTAAGGCAAGTTTGGGCAGGATCCATTGATCGTTAAAGAAGGAACAATAACTAGGTCATGAGCAAAGGGGGTTAAAGAAACGACGGGGTTACTTGTGCAAACTACAATGGACAAAACGTCAATCTTGGCAAGCAAAGGAACAAGTTTCATGTTGGGCTTCGAAGAAAAATAAGTTGGTTCAATGTGATTCAAGCATTGGATGAAGGGAGGATGATCGGACCACAATGCCACTACATAGTTCTCTAGGCTATGAGACCACATAATGTGTTGCAGAAAAGCTGGGAGCCAATTCCAGCTCTTCTATGCAACCACATGGGACTGTACTATGTGGCCACATAGTGCATTTTTTACACACAAATTTGGAAAATTTGTGAAATCTTTTATTTATGATAAAACTCTTAAAGTAGTAAGACCAAATGACATAACTAACCACTCATGTAATCTATATTTAGTCTTGAAAGTAGTTTTCTAATTCATCTCCTTCTTATTTGGAGATAACCACTTTAAAATTTATTTTACTAAAAATGCATGACCCATGCAATTTATCAAGCATATCATCTAATGGTATGAAATAGCAATACATTATCGTTATATTGTTGACTGCTTTGCAGTTAATATACATTTTTCACATCCCATCATTTTAGGCACAAGTAGCACTAGCACCGCACATGGACTTGTGACTTTCCTCATGTGTACTCTTTGAAGCTTGTTTATCTCCTCAGAATTACTCCCATTGGCTAGTTGATTTAAATTACTCCTCGGTACAAAGTCAATATGTTGCTCAATGACTTTACTGATGGTAACCCTGCTTGCCCTCAGGGAACACCTCCTCAAATTCCTAAAATTAAGAAATGCCAAACTATGGAGGAATTTGGTTCCTCAAGATTAAGTAAGGATTCCTTGCAAACCAACAAGTTGGTTGGTGTCGAGATAGGAAGAATGAAGGATATAGGAGTCAGGTATGAAAGGAGAGGTAGAGATCTTGGTGGAGATTCTGTATGGGGAACATGAAAATGACAATTCCTTCATTCAAAGGAAGGATTGATCCTAAGGCCTACTTGGAGTGGGAGAAGAAGATTGAATTGATATTTGGTCACCACAACTACCTGGAAGGAAAGAAGGTAAAAATTGCAGTACTTGAATTTTTAGATTGCACTATTACTTGGGGAATCAAGCAGTGACAACTAGAAGAAGGAATCGTGAGACGCCTATTAATACATGGGAAGAATTGAAGGCTATCACGAGGAAGAGATTCATGCCTAATCATTACTATATGGATCTTCATCAAAAATTGCAAAACCTTTACCAAGTGCTAGGAGTTTGACGGACTATCACAAAGAGATGGAGATAATCATGATTAGAGCAAATGTTGAGGAGGATAGGGAGGCCACTATTGCTGAGTTTTTAAATGTGTTGAATAGGGAAATAGCTATTGTGGTGGAATCGTAACATGTTACATGTCTCTGTGAAGGTGGAGAGACAATTGAAAAGGAAGGGACAGCTAGGTATCCATTGGGTTCTTCAGGTTTTAACTCTTCTTTGAAGCTAAAGTGGGATGATAATAGTGTTGATGGGGGCTATTTTGAGCAGCAAGATCGAACCATTAAGGGAAAAGGAGGAAGTTGCTAGCAAAGCTACAAACAAGGCGAATTCTCAACCAATACGAATTGGGGTATAAAATGCTTTAAATGCTTGGGATTGGGGACACATTGCTTCTCGGTGTCCAAACAAAAGGGCAATGATCTTGCGTGCCAATGGGGAAGTAGTGAGTGATAGTGATGGAGATGAGATGCCTAAATTAGAGGGTTCTAGTGATGGTGATAGAATAGAGTACCTGAATGAAGGGAAAGTAATTGTGGTGATGCATGCTCTCAATACAAAAATCAAAGTGGACAAGGAGTAGCAATGGGAGAACATCTTTCATACTAGATGCCATGTCAAAAACGAGGTATATAGTTTGATTATTGATGGGGGTAGTTGTACTAATATTGCTAGTATTACACTTGTTAAGAAATTAGGATTGACTAAAACAAGACATCCCAAGCTTTATAAATTGCAGTGGTTAGATATTCGTGGAGATGTCTAGTATGTAGGCAAGTCTTGGTGAATTTCTAGATTGGGAGGTTTAGTAACGATGTGATATGTGATGTAGTTCTTATGCATACTGGGCACATTTTATTGGGTAGACCATAGCAGTATGATAAGAAAGTGAAGCGTGATGGATTCAAGAATAACTACGACTTTGTAAAAGATGGGAGAGATGTTACTCTTGTAACTTTAGTACTACAATAGGTTTACAATGACCAATTAAAATTGAGAGATGAGAAAGAAAAGAAAAGCAAAGAGAGGATAGGAGAGAAGATAGTGAGGTGGCTAAGTGTGAGAAAGAAGAGCAGAGTCATAAGAGAGAGAATAAAATGAATATTCCAAGAGGAGAGAAAACTCCAAAGTGAGTTTCTATGCAAAAAGGAGTGAGATTTAGAGTACTTTAGTGAGGACTAACAAACTCCCAAATTTGGATATTTCTTTATTATAGGAGTTCAAATACTTGTTCCAAGAAGATTTAATTACTAGGATACCACCCATTGAATATCCAATTGATTCGACGCAAGTGGAGAATTTGATAAGCTCAAAAGGAGGAGTATTCAACAATGACATGGTAAAGTATCAATACCCCATACATGGGTTGGATGATGGTTTAGAACGTAGGAATAGTATTCAACATGGGGCATGTACTTTTACTCATATTAATACGTCTATAACTTCTGCGAGAATGATTAATCATTTGTCACATGCATTTATAAGCAATCGTTTTCTAATTTATGATATTCCAGTATGTTGCAAAAACTTAATTTAGCATGTTAGACATTGTTGGTGGTTTGAGGTATGAGAATATATATTTCAATCTTCAAATCCTTAATTGTTTTGGTCCGAATTTATGGAATATGTTGGAAACTAATTTAGTATCATCTACTACTTCTACTACACATTTTGATATGGTTTATGGGTTAAATTCACTAACTTTGTTTGGTTTAATTCCTTTAACTATTGTTGTAAGTGGTAGTCTAGGTGGAAATCAGGAGATTGAATTATATGCATTCCAAGGTAGAGAAAATGCATAAGGTATTCAAAATTTTTGGTGTCTTTTATAATCTTTAGAATTTCATTTCGTTTTAACTAGGTTTACGAAATCTTTTATTTATTCTATAACTGTAATTTATGGTAACTTTTAGTATGTTTAGATTTTGATTCCATTTTTAGCCAAATTTTATGGGTTTCCTATAAATATGACTCATTATTTTTACATTGTGAACAACTTTTGTTCATTCAATAAGAGAGATTATTTTTTTGTGACCAATTTTTGTTTTCAATTACTTGTTTTTCATCGAACTAAATTTCGAACTTATCAAAAATTATTTTCTTGTAGCATTCAAATAACTTGAATGAGATTCTTATATCTTGTGATCAAGATTATCGCCGATTGTGTTAGTTCTTTGGTTGAATATTCTTGGATCAAACTCTAAATTTTGACTTGGCTTTCTTGGGTCTATTCAATATTTTGAGAGATTCAGAGCTGCTACTGCTATATGGATTCACATCAAACATTGTTAGGATGAAGAGAACTACCATGAAAATGTCACTTTTTTAGAATAGTACAATTGACATCAAGTTTAGTAGAGTCTTTGATGTCATCATGATATAAAAATAAAGGCCAATTTGTCCACATTGCAATACTAAGTTGTATATATTAGTCATAAAAACTCCACTTTATCTTCATTATTATAGCATATATCTATTTTCTACCGAGATAATGATAGACTAAAGTAGTTTTCTAACTCTTGAATGCACTATCAACATACGAAAATCTAATGTGTTATTGTCATCATGTAGACAAGACTGCATAGTAATCAAGATTCACAACACATTAAATAGTGTCAAGTCATATTTTGGCATGAAATACTGTAAGGAATTCAACGTTAAAGATGGAAACTTACCTTTAGAGGACAATCAACACATAGTTCCACTATCCCCTCTTATATTTCACAATAAATTTGATAAATCGAAAGTTTCGTAAGAGAACTGGAGCAGGCTACCGTGAGACAAAAAATCTTCTTCCTAAAGAAGGTTCAATATGGAAATAATTCCAGAGGCAATCTAGCGCCAATACCAATATAAGGTTTTTACAACATGCTTGTGTTGGGAAACTACTTAAACATGTGTAGTGGAAAATAAAAAAAAATTCGATTCCCACCAGGATTCATCTTTGTGTTTAGATAGAAATTGTACATTTTACAAGATCTGCAAACTCCTTTGCTATTTTTTTGTTCCAACGATCTTGATTCGTCACCTACAGCTGTCCAATTGTCAGCCTCAATGGTGATCTACATAGAAAACAAGATTATAGGACTAGGATTTTTTCTCCTTATGCTAGCAAGAATGAATTCTCTACAGATTTTGAAAACCCTAGTCATATTTATATAAGTTCAAACGGGTTTGGCCTAACTAGGTCCAATATTTAATTAACCCATTTAATTAAATTAGGTTTGTGCATTAACTGATCCAATTAATTAATTCGGGCCTATAAATAAGCAACCCAATTAATTAATTTATCTAACGCTTGTAAGATTAATTAATTGATAAATTACAATCTTCTAATTCTCTTTTTGTGTGCGACCCATCAACTCCATATTACAATGCCAAACGACGTGAAATATTATTTTGACCTAATCAAAATTGATAAATTAAAACATACGTTTAATTTATTACCAATTCACATTCACCGTCCCAAATTGACATATAATATATGTCAAGGCAATATATGTAACAGGAAATGTCACATGGTATGACAAAACCAAACTCGTTCGTTTACTGTGAAAGTATAATCCCTTCATCAATATAATCCGATCAATTACAAGATATGAAAGCGTGTCAATTCCAATTATCAATCATATCTTTCATCCCACTATTAAGTCAATATAAGTCGAAAACTCCTTTTCAACTTCTGAATGCACATTGGCAAAGAATTTCACTATCGACTTAATTGAATGAAATGCAGATCATAATCTCTTACTATCTATGAGTGACGAATCCTTTATTAGTCATTCACAACCTTCATACAATTCTTGACATAGTTGAAGATGCTGTATTAGTGGCCATTGACAAGCAACATCCAACACTGTCAAAGCATAATTGTCCTCATATTCTTCACTATGACGAACTTAAGTCAAAGGACCGATTTCACTACCAAACATTAGAGATTAACCATCGACACTTAGATAGTTATCTATGTGGAATCTCTCGGTGGGTCCAATGTTTTGTTCTATAACAAAAATCCATGTATTCATTCAAGTGTCACCACACTTTAGCTTGTGAGATCTGCTACTTACTTTACAAGTAAGAAATACCACACGTGATGGTCTATCCGTAATAACGATATCCGTATCTGGTCATTACTTATGACCACAGATGATTTAAGATTCAATCATATGTAATTTGTATCTCACAATCACAACTCCTTGTAATTAACAAATTACTAAGATTTAAATCTATGGATTCCATTATTTAATTCGATCGAATATTAATTAATTAAATAATAGATCTGCCATAAATCACATCCACTATATATTAAAAGGTGTTTATGTCCAAAGTCGATTGGACTTAGGGCATAACACTTAAAAACTCCCACTTGCACTAAATCCAATCACTTAAGTTCCTAATATCATAAGAATCTACATGAGGATCATGTTTATACTGCGACAACTCTTTGTCAATGAATCTTTAAGATATTCTCACTTTGATCGGATCTTAGTGTGAGAGTAGAGACCTATTTGTTTCTCTAATTCTAGTTTGAATCCTTTGAATCTTTTAAGAACTTCATGCTTGAATTTCATAAAGTATACATGATCATTGATGACATAAGAGAGACCTCATCTAACATTAATTGTCATGGGTCCATATACATTACTATGTCTTATGCCAATATTTATCTAGACTTGTTCATTTTCAAGTAAAAGGAGATTTGCTTAGTGTGCCGAACAGACATGATTTCATCTATATGACCATTTCACTTTTATGCCTTTTAACTTCCACACTCATTATAGAATGCTTAGTGTTTAAAATATAAATGTTATTTTATAGCTTACCTTAACCATTAAAATCTTTATTAAGATAAGCAAGAACAACAATTGTTCTTGACATTAAAATAGTCCATGTCCGAACATGAAATTCATTTTAATGTTTCAGGTATGGTGGGTACAAAGCAACATTTTTCTAATTCCAATACTAAGTCTAAAGGCAATGACAAGAAGTAGCTCCTACAGGCAATGCAACAACAATTGTCCATCTTCAACGTGTAGGTCAACTTCTCCCTTTTGCAGTGGTCTATTTCTATTTAGTTTCTCTATATTTGCATAAATATGAGATCTACAATGGTATCAAATACTTGAGAAACTCATGAAGTAGATGTAAGCCTTGTAATATTTCTTCCAATGACCTTTCATTCTATAATGAAATCAAGAGTCATTAGATTTGGCATTGTCCTTTGCTTTGACCATATTATCCACATTGAATGCTTTCCCAAAGCCCCCCCCCTTATTTCCTCTTAATACCCTTAGAGAAATCAATGGCTTGCCCATTACTAGCTTTGATATTGGGCTCAATAGTCTTAAGCATGTTAAGCAACTTAATGAGTGTGCATTCGAGCTTATTCATATCATAATTCATAACTAATATGAATAACTCTTTGATAGAGATTGCAGTGCTAAGCCCCCGTTTGACCCCCATTAAATTACTTTCCATTACATTTTATTTCTCTCTCTCATATTTTCAACCACACAATCTTATATAAAATAATATTACACATAAGTCGAAAACTTTTCCTTATTCTTTAACCACTCATTTTTCAAAAAAAATATTGTTCCATCCATTTTTATTTTTAGAAAATGGGGGCCAAACAGGGGCTAAGTCAATACTTAGTTCAGAGTTCATGATTGAGCTCAATTGAGACACTTCTCAATGTCAATCATTTTTAGTACCTGAGTACTGATTGAAGATTCCTCTGTCATTTAGCATCGGTATAGTTGTTTGGAGGTCTCATATCCTTCCACACATGATTGCTATCATACAGCTCTTTGAAATGATCATGTTGCTTTTGTAACTCAGGTGACGTAATGCAAACATCACACATGTTGCAGTAATTATCACTGCGTTATTATAGTAGCCACATCTTCCTTAATTGAGTCATCAGCACATGTATCTAGAAAGCATGACCAATTATCTCACGCATGAGAACAATTCTCAAATTGCATTGCCAATCAAAAAAATTTAATTTGGCTGTTGGCATTCAGTATGCCATTCAAAACATATGGTTACTCAAAATTCAATATAAATGTAAATGACGAAAAGAAAAAGAATAATATATGAAATGCATCAATTAATTTAACATGACTTTTATTAAATTAATTATACTCTCACTGTTTAACTAAAATTTATAACCCTCTCGCATAAATTTATGGAATCCATACTTGATTCCCAGTGGGCTAGGATCCCATTTGTTATACTAAGACCTTGAGTGTACTCAACAAGTCTAAATAAAACATATGGGTAGATACTATCATCAATTGTATCTCCATACAACTCTTAGGTCATTAAGCTAACAACTTCTTGCCTTCACACATCTTATGTGTTAGCTTAATATGCTTCTAAAATTATCTCCTTGAGTATACTCAACAAAAGATAAATTTTAGTTAAGTTGGATCCATCATTCAGAAACATCTAATATTTTGTAGTGTCAAATATATCCCTAATAGACAAGCCTTAAGTGTACTCAACAAGTTGAGATGATTTGGAACTCTATTTTTTTACTATAATGATGGAAGACGAATAATAAATTTGACTTAATATTTTATCGAGGGGTTTTGCATTCAAATGTCTCATCGTAGCAATCATATATATTTTATTATACATCTACTATGCAAATAAACACATATATAACATAGTAGTGTGTGGATGGTTATGGACTTTTACTATCTAGTCTTCCTAAGTCATAAGGAAGACTAGTTGGTCAATTCTTAGGAGGTATTGCATTGATCATACAATGCTCCATCTCCATGGTCTCCTCTTCTTCTTATTTCTTAAATTAGTTCAGCTACAACCTATATCGTATACTAGTTAGCACGCAGACCTAAAAGAAATTGGATTCACAAGTAAATAACAATAACGGTCCAAAATAGTTAAGAGCTCGCATAACAATAACAATAACGAGCTCATAGGCTCATAAAATGACAAGAGTAAAATTAACGATTCAACACATTCACATGGTCGAGTCCATAATCGTCCACTAATAATACATTCATCATATAAATGTATGCCTATATAATATTTAATATTAGAAGCAAACATGTTTCAAGTTTCTAACAATTAATGTCCTCTATACTATTTTAGACAAATGGATCGGAACAATTAAATAATTAATTAATCATATTAATCAATTAATTTAATTGACGAGCATATTTAAAATTAAAGTCAAATTTATATTTAAATACCGAATTAGAGTCCAACTCTAATTCTACAACTATAGGGTGGGATTAATTAATTAAAATAAAATTTTAATTAAATATCAAATTAGAGTCCAACACTAATTTCAAAATTTAAGGTAGTTAGATTTAATTAAAATCAAATTTTAATTAAATAACGATATTAGAGTCCTAGTCTAATTCCAAGATTTTAAGGCAAATTTATTAAATCAAAATCATATTTTAATTAATTACCAAACTAGAGTCCAACTCTAATTCCAAGAAGAAATTTAGGGCGAGACAATTTAATTAAAATCAAAATTTAATTAAATATCAAATTAGAATCCAATTCTAATTTCAAGGACGTATTTGGCCCCCGTTTGAGCCCCATTACCTGAAAATGAAAATGGGGGGAATAGTATTTATTAGAAAATTGAGTGGTTGAAAAAGAAAGAAAAATTTTCTATTTACGTGTAATATTATTTTATGAAAGATTGTGTGGTTGAAAATAGGAGAGAGAAAAATGTAATGTAATGTAATTTAATTTAATGGGGATCAAAAGGGGGCTTGGGTGAAAAATTAATTAAAATCAAATTTTAATTAAATGCTAAATTAAATTCCAATTCTAATTTAAAATGAATGAATATTTTAATCTAGGATAACACTTCTAAATACAATAAAATTCAATTTGGGATCAATGTTAAAGTTAAAATCCAATTTTAACTTTAATATAAAAGTCGTCAATTCTGAATAAAATTTTAAACGGGTCAAGATTGAAATTTTAGGTCGAACACATTTAAAATCAACTTTAAAACATTTTCCAAAATTGCAATCCAAACCCTTTTGAAAAATATTGCCTGCTGGCCCTTTTCAAATTTCATAAGCACTCCAATTTCGAAAATTGCAGATAGACCCTTACAATTAAAATTATAACTTGATCCCAAAACCATATTGCAACAAGGGGCATACAATTTCCAAAATTACAACATGCCTTCTCCTTCAATCACCCAAAACTCGATCTATGGAAACCCTAGGACTCCAAAAAAATATTTTCTTTGCCCCCTCCAGATTTTAGGGGCGACAATGCTTATGCACCTGCGGTGGAAGTTGTCGCTGTCCAAAGCGGCGGCTTCCAGCAGCTGCAGCAGCGTTGACGTTGCGGAAAATAAAACAATTTTCGATTCCTACTAGGATCATCTCTGTGTTTAGATAGGAATTGTGATAAAAATTACACCTTTTACAAGATTTGCAAACAACTTTGCTATTCTTTCGTTCCAACGATCTTTAATTTATTACCTTCAACTGTCCAGTTATCTAACCTCCAAGGATGATCCACACAGAGAACAAGATTGTAGGACTATGGTTTTTCTTCTTGTGCTAGCAAGAATGAATTCTCTAGAAATTTTGAAAACCATAGTCATATTTACATAAGCCCAAACAGGCTTAGCTGACCCGGTCCAAGTTTTAATTAACTCATTTAATTAAATCCAGTCCGTGAATTAATTAATCCAACTATATAATTCGGACATATAAATTAGCAACTCAATTAATTAATTTATCCAACGCTTGTTAAATTAATTAATTGATAAATTACAATCTTCTAATTCTCTTTTTGTGTGTGACCAATCAGTTTCCCTATCACGATGCCTAATGACATGAAATAATATTTTGTTCTAATCAAAATTGACAAATTAAAACACACTTCACACTCGCCGTCCCAGATTGACATTAGTAATGTGTTAGGGCAATACATGTGACAAAAAATCAAATTCCCTTGTTTACCGTGAAGTTATAATCTCTTCGTCAATATGATCAGATCAATTACGAGATATGGAAGCGTGTCACTCCTGATTATCGATCATATCTTTCATCCCACTATTAAGTCAATATAAGTAAAAAAAAACTCATTTTCGACTTCTGAATACACCTTGGCCAAAGATTTCACTATCGACTTAATTGAATGAAATGCAGATCATAATATCTTATTATCTAAGTGTGACGAATCCTCTATTGATCATTCACAATTTTGTACGATTCTTGACAAAGCTGAACGATGCCATTTTAGCAGCCTTTGGCAGAGCAACATCCAATATCGTCAAAGCATGACTGTCCTCATATAAAGCACTATGACGATCTCAAGTCAAATGACCAATTCCACTATCGAAGGTTAGAGATTAACCACCGACACTTAGATAGTTATCCATATGGAATCTCGTGACGGGTCTCCAATGTTTTGTTCTATAACAAAACATCCACGTATTATTCAAGTGTCACCACACTTTAACTTGTGAGATTAGCTACTTGCTTCACAAGTAAGAAACGTCATACGTGATGGTTTGTCCATAATAACGATATTCGTATCTCGTTATTGTTTATGACCATGGATGATTTTAGATACAATTATATGTAATTTGTATCTCACAATCACAACTTCTTGTGATTAACTAATTACTAAGATTTGAATATATGAATTCCATTATTTAATTCTATTGAAAATTAATTAATTAAATAATAGATAGACCATAAATCGCATCAACTATATATTAAAATGTGTTTATGTCCAAAATTGATTGGACCTAGTCCATAACACTTACAGCTTGAATGTAAATTTTAGTTCAAGATCCTTCATTGAAAGAATGAATTTTCCAAATCTTTATGGTTGAACCTCTATCTCAAAATCCACATTTTGTTGCACTAGAATGGTCTCAACCTTGATCATAATGGAAGGAGATCATTATCCATTATTTAAATGTCAAGATTTATGAGTTGTTCTTGCTAAAAATATGATTCTAGGGCTTACCAATTTTGGTCCATTTCTCCACGAATTTTTACCTATTTTTTCAGTCATCATTTCTCTCTTGTTTTGCTAGACTTGTTAACAAATGTTTTTGGGAGTTGGGTATCAACGGAAATTATAGGCTTGAATTCTAATTTTAAACCATTCATTTCATTCACTTTAATGTCTTGTGGGTTTGGTCACCTCACATGGGTGACCCACAACCCTTTTTCCATTACAATTCCATATCCTAATGATGACTCCTTAGTTAATAAGGCATATCACTAATTTCAAAAAAGAGGGTTGTGGTGGATAATAGAAGTTTTGCCAACTTGTTTACATGAGATGCCTCTTTTTTAGGCTAAAGATATCACCAACTTGTTTACATGAGACTGCTCTTAGTGTTTGGGGGCTCGATTTTGATTCCAAATGGTTCAGTAGAACTGCGTGCACTTTGGGAAAACATTCTACCCATATTATACTACTTGTCTACTTCATCTTAATAAAGGTGTCAATGGCTTTTAAAAGCCATTTATGGCCAGCTACTTCTAGGCATAACCAGAGTAGATGCAGGTATCTATGAAGTTCTTAGCTAGTTGAGGGCTTGGTGATTAAGATTAGAAACATCTTAGAACTTAAAGTCCATAACATTCAAAGGAACAAAAATATTGATGTGATGGTACTATGAGCTACTTCAACTCAGTTTGAAGCGATTGAGAAAATGGAGATTACTTGGGAAAGAATTTGTAGATAGATAGAGGAAACTTGCATGTCTTGAAAGAGGAATCACATTATTGAGGAACGATACTTTTAAAATTATTATCAGGTCATTTTTTCCATAGGGATCAATGAAATATAGGAAAAGGATCCATGCAATACTCAACATCATTTATGGCAAATTCGAAACTAGTCCAACATTGAAAGAAATATTTTCAAGAAAAGTAAGAAGCCATAAAGGTTGAGATTAAGAAGTTATTGGCAACAAGATTCTTCAGAGGCTCATTTATCCAAACTAGATTGGATATGTAGTGCTAGTCAAGAAAGCCAATGGAAAATGTTGAATATGTATCAATTATATACAAACTTAAACAAGACTTGGCTAGATAAGTTTTCGCTCCCTTAAATTGACTCTTTCATCCATTCGAAGTTTAGATTGAGAAGGTTTAGTTTTCTAGACGCATTATTGGGTTATCATAAAATCACAATGTCCTAATTGATATAAAAAGATACCTTTTGTGACAGATTAGCATACTATATATAACCAGTTGATGCCTTTTAGTTTGAAAAACATAGAGGCAACCTAAATTTGGTTGGTAAACTTGGTAATCTAAGTTATGAGAATCATGGAGGGTAATCTAGCAAGGATTCATTGTGTGTTCTAGAAAGGGTAATGTAAGTTATGAGAACAAAACCAAATTTTAGAACCAAATCTCTGATATCAACTAACTAAAAATAGAAAATGCTAAAACAATTCCCTAAATAATAGAATTTGACCCTCAAAGTTTGACAAACACCATTCGACAAAAATATGAAGAATCGAAATATTCTTTTGAATTGTTCTCTTGGATGAAAATTTGACACCCAGGCTGAAAGTTATGCCTATTTTGTGCATCCTGAACATTTTCATACATCCTTATGCACTTGGATAAAAACAGCTAAGGTTGGTCTTTCTTGATCTTCATTGCCCTTGGTCGCATTGTTAGTCCATCTAAATCTTGCAACAGATCCTTTCTAAGTTATAGCCTTTCATGATTGTTATCATTTCCTCTCTTTTCAAAAGGATTCAACCTCAAATTTTCACTGTATGAAAGAGAGAAAGATCAGCATCATTAAATGTAGTAGACACATTATATTCCCCTGGAAAGTTCAATTTGTAGCATTATCATTGATCTTTTCATGGATTTGGAATGGTCCATCTCCTCTGGGATGTAAATTAGACGTCCTTTAGGCTAGAAAATTTCTTTCTACATGTGCACCTAAACCCAATCACCTGGTTCAATTGTCATACGTCTTCTTCCTTTATTAGCATAAGAAGCATAATGTCCATTCTTCTTAACTTTCTCATAGATTGACCTTACCAATTTAACCTTCTTCTTTCCATTTAAACTACCTCTTTCTAATATAGGTAACGAAATTAAATCCAATGGCATTTGTGATGCAATCACCGAGGAAGTATCATCAGTGGTGCCAATCGCATTGCAAAATTGTCCCATAAACCTCACTATTTCTCGAGTTCAATTATGAATGTCAATGTCGTCTGATTGTTGTTAACAACCTAGCACTCCTTCAAACCTATTCCTCAGGCCTAATAGATATGCAAATGGATAGAATCTGTTTTCACGTTTCCATCACTGTACAAATATTTTTCCAATCCCTTTTCAAACCTTAACCATATCCAATAATTCTCAATTTCTTTTATCACACTTCTATAAAATGTATGTAACGGTAACCATTCCCTAAAGTTTTCGCAAGTGAAGGGTCTACAGCTTTGTAGGCAATCCCTTTTACAGAGCACCAAATCAGACAATTTCCCTTTGACTATTTTCAATTTCCATTGCATTAGCATGCCACCAGTCAGATTCAAGGCTATTAGAAAGCATTTCTATCCTAACTCTCATATGAAAACATTCATATGATATCCTAAGTGTTATATAAAATGAAAGTTTAAACCATCCAAATTCAGTAATCAACACATCTCTATCCATGTTGATTTCTTTCAAGTTTTTTGTAATTAATTACCTCTCTTTCGGCATCATAAAATCATCAATAACACTCCACAACACCTCACCTCAAGCAAGTTCAAAGTTTCAATAGGTTAAAAAATATGCAAAAGAAATAAAGGAAAACTTCGAAAAACCGTTTAAGCTCACTTGCTCAAACTGCTAATTCCAACTTCTCATTTTCCATTTTTCATTGTTACCTTTGCTTCCTTTTTCACTTGGAATAAGTTGGGGATGATTTGAAGGACTTAAACTCTCTTTTAGGAGGAAGATATGAGATCTTAAAGGGGCTGATTCGTGAGTGATACTTAAGAAAGAAGAAATTGTTAATTAAATGACAAGTATCGCCAGGCATGAGATGGTGTATTGGTTAAAATCTGATCTTGTACCTATCCTAGGAGGATTTCTATGTAACTTAGGGATAATATACAAAATATATGAAGTCCTAAGTGAGTTGTGGGGTGACCAATGCTTAAGAGCAGAGGAATTGACCATTACAAAGACAAATCAATAGGCATGAAGTGTGCTAATCATAGGTGTTCTTTATAGAAAAAATCTGATTTTACATCTATCCTTGCAGGTACAAATCAAGTGTCCTTAGCTTATTTTAATGTTTTTACTTTCCCTTTACTTGCCCTAATATCCCAAAATATTTTATAATGCCAATTCCTTAACTGTTCATTTAATTATTTACCTGGTTCTCGATCGATTTCAACAATTCGCACCTCAAGATTTATAACGTCATATAAAACTTATAATATTGCATCGTGTGCCTTATGTCTCAAATATTTCGATTACCTAGCTAGGGTTTAGGATGACCTTGACCGAATGGATATCTTAAAACTTTGTCGATACTGATTCTAAGCTTTTCAAGATTCCCGCTACTTAAGAAGTCAATCTCAACATCTCGATTAACCAAATTTTCTATCATAGTTCAATGTAAAATTCACCACTAAGCTCGAGGAGTTTAAGGCTAACACCATAAACAGATCTTAAAACATCAACAATGGAATGCACCATTTTAAGAGAAAGCAATTAAGAAAATTAATGCAAATGACGTTGTATATTCGCATGAAATACATGAATCATATTGGCCAAAGGTATAATGTGAAGTTCAGGATTTTACATCTTCCCCTCCTTATAAAAATTTCGTTGGAAATTAACCAACATTTCATCTTCCCTTTCTCCCAAATGGCCTCTTATATTGACTGATTCCTTCCCTCCTCAAAAGGATTTGACCTTGAATCCTGGTTTACATAAAATCGGATTTGACTTATGAAGAAAAACTGATAGAAATTCTTCAACGAGAGGTAAAGATACCATGAAAGGATTGTCCAAGCAACATGGTTGAGAGATCAAGTGCAACAAGCAAGAAACAAGTTTCAAGATGTAAGTGAAGGAAGAAAGACCAATTAAGAAGGATGTATGAAAATAAGCATAACTTTTAGCTTGATCGTTGAATTTTTGTCCACGAGTACAATCCGAAAGCACATTTTTGTCAAGTTCCATGATATGAACCCCAATGTTGTCAAATTTGAAGGTCAAATTCCATTGTTTCGGGATCCATTTTAGCATTTTTTGATTTTGAATTGGTCAAAGGGCATGTTTGTTATTTTTGCAGAAATTTTGTTTTACTATTGTTTTACAAGTTAATTAGAGTTGTTATTTTATCATGTTTATCTAGTTTTTTATTTTATTAAGTCAAAACTCTATTTATCATGTTTATTTAGTTGTTTTATAAGTTAATCATATTTGTTACTTTATCATGTTTATCTAGTTATTTTACAAGTTAATTAAGATTATTTGAGATCACTGGGTTAAGATTATCACTCTGCTTTCAGATTTTTTGGAATTTGTATCAAATCTTTTGTGGGTTCTAGGGTACGCATCTAGGAACAAGGTTCACATCACTAAGGAATTATAATAAGAAATATCTCTATATTCACGACCTAATCATTCACAGTACGCAAGCTGAAGAGCGTATATCAGCTAGCACTAAGTTGTTTAATATATAACCGGTGCATTAGATAAAAACAATCCAAAGAACTATGTATTTCATAAAATGGTAAGTTTTTAGAATTTATGATCACTAAGCAATGTATTGAGGTCAACCTATATACTCTTCAAAGTAATCTTAAATATGAGGAATAAAGGAAATCAAATGACTCACTAATCATATCATGGCACCGACTTATGTCAAGAGAAGCATGCAAATGCCAATTGCTTCTAAAGCTATGAGTGGAAAATCTGACTTGAATGTACCAAAGTCTTGCGAGATATCATTCATCAAGCTAATGGACATTGCATACAATGCCCCAAATCACGTTCCAATTTCAATAAATTTAGTTAATTATAACACCAAAATTTTTGTGACGAAACATGGTTCTATATCAATTGCTCCAATTTCCAAATCATTTAACAATACTTAATGATTGTATAGAAAGTAATTATTTAATGAATCTTATGTTTGTTTCCATATGCTTAAACTAAAATGTAAAAAATTATAGCTTAGAACTTGATAAAAAATTGGCATACTTGTACGGAGGCACCCTCAACCGACTAACCAATGGGATTGAATTAACATATAAAATATAATATATCACTTTTAAAAGCTATAAAATTTCTTTAGATTTAGTTGTAACCTGTACATGCCACTACCATATGATCAAATACTCAACAAGTATACATGCATAAACATATGCATGGCTTTCTACAATTTTTTTTTCCAATTATAATCTCATTCCTAAAATTAACGCCTTTCTTCTATATCATTACTTAATAAAAAATTCGCATCTTTTTCATCTTTTATATCTTGGGAGCCCAAGTTTCAACTACAGCTGACCATATGAGCTGAAAATCAATATAGCCAATAAAAAGTACATTTCTTTGTTTATTGGGTCTACGTGAACATCATAGTCTCAAACATGACCCATGGGACTACACTGATTCTTATATCATAAATAGGCCTACTCTATGTATACAATGTTTGTAGTGTCGATCTGTAGTTCCAAGGCCACCAAGCAATGGAAAGTCCCGAAATCGTTTGTATACCGTTATGGACACCAAACACCCTATCATTAGTCACAAATGACCATATGGAGCCTTAAGTGGTATATCTATCTAATGAGAAGATTATTATTAAACATATATGTAATTCCATTGTAGTTTCAAGTATCCTCAATATCATAACTGAGTATTCATTATCTTTATTTTTTTATTTTTTACTTTTATTATCTCTTCTTTAAAGAGTTATACATGCTTAATTTCTCATGTTCATGTATATGTTCACATATATAGCAATATCATATAATCATGACATTTCTCAGATGTTTGAATCATAAGATAATAGTATCATATACATTTATACATTTACAATGCTAGTTTAATATAATCTCCCATTGTAGTTAAATTGTTACTTATGGAGCTCTCTTTTTACATATTAGGTATTCAAGGTCCTACTTCTCCATATTTCATGCAAATCATTGACTTGAAGTACAAAACAACAAAGAATAATATAGGTTTTTATAACGAGTATAAAGCAACCTAGCGATGAGAATCATGGGAGAAGGCTAGCAAGGGTCCGTCAATTGTGGAAAAAGGACCAATGACGAGATCGAGAGCGAAGAACATCAATGAAACCATGGGATTAGTTGTTCTAGCTACGTGGGCTAAGTCTTCGATTGCAACGAGCTAAACATCAAGTTACATGTTGAGCATGGAAAAGGAACCAAGATTAGTGCACTTAATTCAAGCTAAGTAAGAAGAAGCGAAGTTTTTTGAAGTGTAGTCGGAAAGCGGTATGCGTGCAATAACTTTGGTTCCTTGATTCAATAAATTATCGGGTCAAACTTCAAACCGGGATTTTATCTTTCTTGGATTGTGATTCAATCTTTTGTGGGTTTCAGATAATTTAAAACCTATATCATCCATTGGTATCATTTTATTTTTTTTATTTTTTTGTGGAAAAGTACAAATCGATTTCAAGAATCACTTTCTTGAAATTCTTGTTTGTGTTTTCATTCAATTCTTTCATTCATTCCTTTTCTCAAATCATTATCCTTCTTAAATTCCTTGTTCTTGTGGATTTGAATCTCACAATGAGAAATTTTTGATTGAGATCAATTAATTCCTTAGAGTTAAGAAATCATTGAGAGGAAAAGGGAATGGTGAGATTATTAGAGGGAAAAAGCCAAATTTGAGTGAAAAACAAATGCAAAGTCATGTATACAAAGTTATTAGGATATTTGATAAGGAAGAATCAATATATAGAGAGGAAGACAATCAAGCCCTCAGATGAGAGCCATGCGATAACAATTTGAGAGGATGAATGTGGTATTTAGAGAAATTAGAGATAGAATGGATCGGCAAGATATAGTGATAGCTCACTTACCAAGGGGGCCTAGAGGAGTTCCTAATGTTATGAGGCAAGGTTGGCATGAGAAGTGAATAGTGCTAATGAGTATGATCAAATATTGGAGGCCCAAGTGTGTAGGACAAGGAATAGAGGAGATAGTCATGAAAGTGGCCCAGAGGAGATCCTAAAGACTTTGGTCTAGATAGAGTTGATCGGAATTTCGATAGCACTAAGATGAAAATTCTTTCATTTTAAGGTAGAAATGATCCGTAGGTATATTTAGAGTGGAAAAGAAGTCAGAGTTTATCTTCGATTTCCATAATTATTTGGTGGAGAAAAAGGTGAAATTAGTGGTAATAGAGTTTACTGATTTTGCAATCATATGGTGGGATCAATTACAACAAGAGGAGGAATCAAGAGAGGACTATTGAAACGCGGGATGAATTAAAGGTGATAGGAGGAAGAGATTTGTACCTATTCATTATTATAGGTATCTTTATCATAAACCTCAAAGTTACTCAAGGTTCGAGAAGTGTGGAGAATTATCATATGGAGATGGAGATATCTATGATTAGGATGATTATTGCGGAGGATCGAGAAGCAACAATGTCTAGGTCTTTTGAATGGTTTGAATAGAGAGATGGCCAAAGTAATGGAACTACAACATTATGTTAATTGTGGCTATGAAGGTGGAGAGGCAACTAAAAAGAAAAGGAGCAGCTAGGTGATCTTCGGATTTTAATCTTTCTTGGAAACTTATGTGGAATAGTAATAGAAGTGATGGGTTGGTTCAAAGGTTAAGACAGAACCACCAAGGGAAAAAGAGAAAGTACCTAGTAAAATAAAACCCAAAGCGGATTCCTAACCTTCTATATCAAGTGGATGCTTAGGTTCAGGGCACAATCTTCTACATGCCCAAAAAAAGGGAGAATTAACCTATACCGAATAGAAAGATCACACACAAAGGCAAAAAGTTAAGTAAAAATCCATTTACAACTAAAATGCACGAATGTGAAAAATACACTATAGAGTATTGTTGTAACATTTATGTAACCTTGATAAGGAGTTCATTGTATATCATATGATGGTTACGATGATTAAGCTAGTGACTTCGAAATATATTGATTGAGTATACCCTTCACAGGCATTTACACTTGCATGCATGATATATATCTATCATTAAAAATCTAACATACGACATAATTTGAAAAATGAATTTATATTATAAATATCTTATTGATCACTAGGGCATCAAAGCATGTGAGGTATTCTTATGAGACATGTTTTGGCATCGCGAGTAAGACTTCCAAGTGATCACAAGGGTACATAGGGAAAGTGCCTTTGATGATCACGGTAGGGTAGACAACTTGATTGTGCTTTATGATATTATGATTATTACGTCACGAGTGGGATACTTCTTGGGTGATCATAGGGGTAGTTAGGAAATGTACTTCTAGTGGTCACAAGAGGATAGTCCACTCAATTATGTCGATATCATATTGGCCATTTGATTATTGATTATTGACATTGATATTGCTCCGAGCTCTATCAAGTATATGAGTAGGTGAGTAAAGGTTCCAATGACATGAAAATATTTCAAATGAAACTATTTCAGGTTAACTTTGACGAATATATATTCACAATACATTTTAGCATGATGTTTTAAAGAAATGACATGGTGGCATATACTCATAATACTGGTATTATTGCACGCATGATTTTTATTTATTGGGCAGTAGCTTATGTAGTTTTTGCATTATAAGTGAGTATGAAACTTCATAAAAGACATGGCTAGCTGTGAGACACTTGCAATATTCTGAAATTCGATGTACATGGACGATGACCTATAGTTTATTTTGTGGGCTGTTGTTTTGGTTTTACAATCAGTTGTATTATATTCATGGGGATCTTGTATTGTATATTTATGACTTTTGAAATGATATGGTCGATTACCCTCAAAGTAAATATGTTGAAATTTGGTGATATAGTATTTTGTCTTAATATACTATATGAACATCGTATGTGAACAGGTGAGAATATATTGGGACATTATTATGAAGATACTTATTTCATTTTATCATGTAAAAATAAAAAATAAAAATTGCAATCGTGTCTAGGTCGAGTGTTCAAAATTTTTATTTATGTACAAGTGAATGCATGTAACTATGTAAATGGGGTGTGACATTAGTGCACTTGGTACATTTTGTGCAATCATCACACTTTGGCATTTTCGTCTCGGCTATTCACAAAACGTGAGAAGCAATCATTTGCTTCTGGAAGAAATCAAATTTGGTAAGTTTAACATTTGGTTCATTTTTGAACTATTTGGCAATTTTTGTACCTTTCACATACAAGATTTGATAGGACCTCAAGAAAGCATAAATTAGATGAAGAACCTCGACACAATTTCTTGAATCAAGAACCAAGGCTAGAATGGTTGAATGCAACAAAGATTGGAAATCCTCAGTAAGGTTGAGATAATTTAAGAACAAGATAGAAAGCAAGGTCTCACTTTGTATTAGTCTCTCAAAATAATGTGTGTTTTGTACAATGAATATGCCTTATATAGGCAAATATAGCCCTAGGCCCTCATTAATTTCTATTCCACTACATTTCAATTTTTTCTCTCCTATTTTTAACCTCACAATCTTCCATAAAATAATATTGCACGTAAACCGAAAAGTTTTCCTTCTTTTTCAACCATTCATTTTTCAAAAAAAACACTATTCCACACCTATTTTCATCTCCACAAAATGGAGGCCAAACGGGGGCATCAAATAATCCTAGTCAAATAGAACTATGATTTTAGGGACGAATCCAAATAAACTTGGAATTTATAAAATAAATCTGAGAAAAATTAAAATGCTGCAAATAACAAAAATACCCTTAAACTAACTAAAAATAGAAAAATGTTAAAACAGATTCCTAAACCATGAAATTTGGCCCAGAAAGTATGACAATGTTATTCGACAAAAATATGCAGAATCCAAGTACACTTCCATCCTATACTCATGAAAATAAATAAATATATAAATAAAAATCCAACACTAGAGAAGAAAGTTATTCATGTTTTCATACATCCTACATAGTTTCATGTAAACTTCTTATCCTTAGCTTTCCTATTTTGTTTAGAGCTTTCTTTGATAATTGATTCGCATCATATGTTTATCATCATAACCATAGCATGTTTAGGAAAATTTTACCCATTTTTGTTCATTTCGTATTCTTTTTGTGCACTTTGTCATATCGGATATTTTGGTAGAATTTTTAATATTTTTTGCAAAAAAAAAATTGGAGCACATTGATACATTTCTCATTATGATGCACTTTTGTGAGTTTTGGGCATTTTATGCAATGTATAGTTTAGAACATTTTGGTACATACTGCCCACTCGAGATACAATTTGCACACTTTGGTTATATGCGGTTTGGTATATTTTTCATATTTTGCATAATTTTGTTATTCTTTGGAGTATTTTAGTAAAAGCTGCACACTTTGTTATAGTCTGAGAGGTCTTAATGTATTTTCGATAGTTTGGTAGATATTTGCGTGGTTCTAGTTCATTTCCCGATCTTTTGTACATTTTGATGCCATTTCGGTGCAATTAGTGCCCCATGTTTTATTTTAGAGTGATTAGATACATTTTCGTATATTTAAATATTGGTTCCTTCTTTTAGATTTCACTTAGTTTGTGCATTTTGAGTATTATGCAAGATTTCATAGACTTCTGTACACATTCAATAATTGATACACACTGGTAAATTTTGAAAATTTATATTTTGGCTAGTCATGTTTCACGTAAATTGGTACATTTCTCGATCAACATTTGAAGCCTTTTTTTTTGCACATTTCGTGATATTTGGTGCATTTGATGCTTTTTGTACAATTCATGCACTATGGCACATTTTTTTCACATTTTGATAAATTTTAAGCATTTAGATACATTTTTCAGTCCTCTGCATGCATTTATGAAATTTTTACATATTGACTTGTGTTGACAGATTTAATATATTTTTGTACAATTTGGAAAAAAATTTGGTATATTTTGTTCATTTTCGAGCAATTTCTTAACGTTTTGGTACCATTCGCATGTTTGGTACACGTACCTTTTAATATATGTTGGCACGTTTGAGTAAATTTTACAAATTTGGTACGTTTTGGGTTGTATTGGTATATTTTTCTGCATTTTGATACATTTCATTGAGTTTTGGTATATTTTGTTCATTATGGTATAGTTTGGCACGTTTGCATCCTCTAGTAAATATTGGAGCATCTTTCTACATTTCGAGCACTTTTAAACATTTTTGTACTAAAAAAACATTTTGGTATTTTTGGATACATTTCAACTATTTATTTAAAATTTTTGCACATTTTGGTGTGTCAAAACATGTTGTTGCCTATTTTGGTGAATTCTAAGCTTTTTGGTACATATTAAAGCATTGTATATTTCACACACTTTGGTGCATTTTGCTGTGTTCTGAAAAATTTTGAGCAATTTTATACTTTTACCAATGTTTTGTAACATTTCGCATATTATGGATTATTCTAGAGAATTTTCATACACATCTTGCACTCTGGTTTAGTTTGCAAGTGTCACATTCAGTGTAGTTTTGTAAATTTTGAATCGTTCTGGTACATTCGCGATTTTTGCATATTTTTGGTACACATTACTTGCATTTTGGTATATGTTGGCTCATGTTGCATTTTCACAGTAAGGAAAATTTCACAGACTTTTGTATATGTTGGCAGGGTTTTGTATGATTTTTTAGTTTTTTTGAGTAGTTTGATGCATATGGTGCCGTGCATGTGCAAGTAATTATAGCATGTGTGCGCATGGTACTCCGACAAACATACAAGATTAGTTATTAAGTTTTATTTGGACTCTAATTGTGTAGCTTTATGTAATTTTTTTTGCGTAATTTAGGTTTTCTTTGCTTCCACCTATATAAGGCATTATCAGCTGGAAGGGCTACCACTCCTTCCTGGCGATAACTGTAGTAATGGGAGCAACCCTACTTCACAGCTATCATAAAGCATTGATTTTGTTGAGAATTAAATAAAGTGAGCATTTTTGCTTTCAAACTTATTAAAGATTTTCATCGTTGTGATGTTCAACCCTAAAACCTTGGTACTTGGTTCAAGAAATCATTGGGTCAAGTTTCTTTTGATCAGATTTTAGCTTTCTTTGGGTGCATACATCAATTCTTGTTGTGAGTTCCAAGGTTCATCCTTTAAGGAGTATAAATCAGTTGTATCAGAGCTTTGGATCTAAAATCAGGTTTTTTTTCTTATTCTTCCATTCTAATTCTTTATTGCATCTCTTTCTTTTGAGTTTCATGACAATCTTAGAGTCATCCATCTCAAAATTCGTGGCAAATAGATTCAAGAATTAATTAGTGCAGGTTAACCCTATCACATCTAATACTTAATTTTCTGGTTTCTTGCATTGTAATTGTCTCTATCCCTTTAAGATATTTGTACTTGCATACAAAAAAGAGGAGAAGCAGAAATATAAGAAAAATCCATAATTTTCTTACCAATTCTTAGAATTTTTCAAAATTCTAAGAATTCTTCGAAAGTTCAAGAAATGCATACAATTTCAATTTTTTTTTTTGTTTTTCATAGAACTCTTGCTGTAGTGTTATTTTTTGCAGAAAACACAATCTAACTGATGTTTGATACATAAATCGTCAATTTCATTCTGCTTGCGATCTTTATTCTCAAGTTTTTCTTGATTCTTGGTTCTTGTTAGATTGAAGATTGTAAAGACCGAATTCTTGATTCAATTTAGATAGTTCATTAAAGAACTTTACAAGAAAAACAAAGAGAGGAAAAAGGCAAGAGTGAGTGCAATATTGAAAAAAAGCCAACCAGTGAAACACTTGAGTGTAAGCACGTGAGATTACATTTCCTAGTTTTTAAAAAATGAACACATCAGAGATTCAACATCTACACAGTTCATTTTTCTTGAAAGAAATGCAACAAGAATTCGAGGTGTGAATGTCGTGTTTGGGGAAATTAAGGATAGAATTGATGGGTAAAACACTATGATTGGAAGTTTATAAAGGGTGTTAATCAATTGGAGGATCAGTTGGAGGTGGACAAAGTAGGCGTTGAGATGGTCTTTTAGAATAGGAGAATGAAAATGAGTTTAGGAGTGGAGATGGTGTAGATAGAAACCTTGGAAATATTAAAATGAAAACACCTTCCTTCCAAGTAGAAACAGCCCTAGAACCTTAGTTCTCAATTCAAAAAATCATTAGATCAAGGTTCTTTCGATTTGATTTTAGCATTCTTGGGGTACATATATATTAAATCTTGTTGTGGGTTCTAAGGTTTATCCTTCAAGGGGTCGCATCATGGTGTGTTCTGGTATATTTGTAGAAGACTGAGAAATAAAATAAAATTAGGCTATTATATTATGATGATCTAGCACTACGAGCCTAGCTCATTCAAAAAATGAGCAATGGAAGCTCAACCCATTTAAGATTTTGAAAGCTCAAGCCATAAGTTAATTAAAAGTCCAACAATTTAAGAGATTAAGTTTAAGTAAATTTTATCATAAAATTTAATGAATAATTGGGTTGCCACAATAGTCATCTACATAGTTTTTCATATAAGCAACCCAAGTTCAAATTACCATGTAAATGTTTTTATAAAACTTTTTATGGAATATTTTTTTAGGCTTAAAATTTTTTCAAATTCTTAGTTAAAGACCTAATTTAACAAATTAATGATAATACAACTCCACTCATTTAATTTTTCATTAAAAAGAAAGGTTACAAAATGTGGAAAATCACTTCTTCAAATCCGAATTTTCTCTTATTCTCTCTCAAAAAAATACATTTCATGTTAATTTAAGCTAAGGGAAATAACAAGGGTGAGAAGAAAAAAGACTTTCTACACATTTTGTTCTTTGATATCCAAGAAAATTCAAGGTAGGTAGAGGTGCAAGTATTTATTTCATTTTCAAATTATGATTTTTCGATAAATGTTTGAATGAAGTGGTACCTCCAGGTACGGTGTTTCGGCACTTCAACAGTTTGAACGATCATTCTTCGGCTCTACGTGCTATGATAATGCTATAGTTATTTGATTTCGCCGAAAATCCATCTACATGCAATGATATGAATCTATAGTTTGAAATTTTTAATTTGACAACGAAATGCATCGACGATATCTATTGAGTTTCAAACTCATGGGTTAATTCCCTTCCTACAGGTTGAATGAATTTTTCTTGGGGCGTGGATGATGGTAAAGGATGATGCGATATGCCATGGAGAAGCCGGTGATTTAATATCTTTAGTTGATTATGAAATGTTTACATTTTTTTTTAAAATTAGATTCCTATGGATGTCGTGTGTGGATCTATTCTACCAACATTCTTTATGAATAAATTATGTTTGAAATTAGATATGTGTCGTAGGAATAAATTTACAAATCACCGTTTACAAAAAATATGTTAGTGATTTAAAGTTTTCCCGTTTCTTGAAGAAATTTCAAATTCTGCCTCATCTTTAAAAAAATTCGTAACTCTTTCGTTACATGGTATTTTTATACAAAAACGCTGGCATTGGATAGTCTCATAAGTTAGCTATTGATTGACCATAGAATCATGTCAATCCAATGTTACTAGAATTTTATATGTTCCATAAAGTAAACTACAGTAGGTAGAGTCGCAGTTTTTTTAGCTTCTATCTTGACTTCAAAAGTTCATAACTCGATCATTACTTGGAATTTCTAGATGAAACCAATTGCATTCGATAGTCTTATGGATTAGCCACTGAATAAATTTGAAATCATTTGGTTTTGATGTCTCTGGAATTTTATATGTCATTTTAAGTGAACTACACCAGTTTACCTTTCAAATGCTGGGTTTTGAAAAAATATTTTAATACATCATATGATGCCGATGGAAGTTAATTTTTGACTATGTTATATTATAAGGAGTTTCCTACTTTATATTAAAATTTTTGAAGTTTCGAGGTCGATAGCTATACAACACAAATTTATTTTGATAATTACCCTTTGAGATAAAAACTGAAACAACAATATTACTTTTAAAGTTTTACAAAATTTCACTTCAATAGTGATTACATGCATATATGGCATGCTGTAAATACGATATACTGAAAATATGGTATGTTGCATATACAGTATGCGTTAATCCAACATCCAACATGTAAAGTGCATATATAGTATGAATGAATTCGGTTTTTTTGAAATTGTTTTCTTTTAGTATTCTCTTAAAAAAAATTTAATTCTTTATACATTCCACTAAAAATATGGTAAATTAATTTACGACTAAAGTACAGTTAATCTTGTGACGTTTCGATCCATTCGGGTTGTGGCGTTACAATATTTAGCACACTTTTGGTTCATTTTGGCATTTCTTATATTTCGGCTCCTCTAACTGTGCTACTTCATAGTTATAACTCCCGCGATAGCATAGAACAACCAAAATTTCACTTCTTTGTTTCGAGAATAGTACATGCCATAGCATCCTAGATTATACTATGCTAGGGGGTTCCAATTTTATTTTCTTGATTCCAATACATGAGACTTGGTGTTTGGCTTGAAATTTCGAACTCTTGGCCTCCATAGCTTGAAAAGGTATTTGCATGGCTTCATTGATCCTATTCACTTGCAATCTCGTCATTTGTTTCTCATCAAGTTGGACCTAAACCTTGTATGATTGTGGCCTTCCTTGGGTCGTATTAGCGATAGGGTGCTCTACCCCATAACATCATTAGCATACTCCAACTCGGGCATCACATCTCTATCACTCTCATCCTTAGTTACCACTTCTCCATTATTACGCATAATCATTGTCATTTTGCTTCGACATGGAGATGCAATGTACCATGAAACCAAGCATTTTATGCATTTGATATTCCTATTCTTAGAAGGTCGAAAATCAGACTTGGTTTATAAATATATCACTTTTCCCTTAGGTGGTTTCAGTATTATTGTTTGAAATATTATTATTACCCCACTTCGGTTTCCAAAAGGATCAGAAGTCCGAGAATACTTTGCTTACTCTTTTTCTTTTTAAAGGCTTCTCCACATTCATAGCCATATGTACCATGTCCTCCAACTCTGCTTAGTAATTCAATTTCATTGGTCATATCCCTATTCAGTTCATTCAAATATCTTAATATTGCAACGTCCATAAATCTTTCACTAATTTGGAAATTATTTTATGACATTAAACAACTAATGGAGGAGACTAACCAGCCCACCCTAGTTTGGATATTTCTTTATTATAGGAATTCAAAGACTTGTTCCATGAAGATTTAATTAGCCCCTGTTTGAGCCCCATTAATTTTCATTACATTACATTTCATTTTTTCTCTCTTATTTTCAACCACACAATCTTCTATAAAATAATATTACACGTAAATCGAAATTTTTTTCTTCTTTTTCGACCACTTATTTTTCAGAAAAATATTATTCCACCTATTAATTTTTCCACGTAATGGGGGCCAAATAGGGGCTTAGTGGGATACCATCCATTGAATATAGAGTCAATTGGATGCAATCGAAAAATTTGATGAGCATTAATGGAGAAGCATTCAACTATGACATCGTAAAGTATCAATACCCCATACATAGATTAGATGATGTCTAACATGTAGGAATAGTTTTTTACATGGGGCATGTACTTTTTACATATATTAATGCTTCAAATATGAGAGTAATAAATCATATGTCACATATCAGGGCATGAGGATCTATTTCAATCTTGACATCCTTAACTGTTTTGGTTTGAATTTATTGAATATGTTGGAAACCAATTTAGTATCCTCTACTACTTTTGATATGGTTTTATGGTTTAAATATGCTAAATTTGTTTTAACTATTATTGTAATTGGTAGTTTAGATGAAAAGTAGGGAATTGAATTATATGCATTTCAAGGTAGCAAAAGGAAAAGGTGTAGAGTAATGGAACCAAGTGATTGGGTTTGGGTGCTTAGGCAAAAATAGCCTGTTTGAATGCAAAGAAGGTCATGGTTTCATCTTAGAAGAGATGTCCATTCCACATCATTGCAAGGATTGATAACAATGGCTACAGCTTGAATCTTCACAATACAGATTCGAGGTCGAATCCTTTCGAAGAGGAAGGGAACGATACAAATGAGGAAATCCACAATCATACGAAGTTCAGGTCCAACTTGAAAAGGAACCAACCAATGATGAGATCACTAGCAAATATGATCAATGAAGGCCATGCAACTTGTTCAAGATACGAAGGCCAAGAGATTGAAGTCAACAAGCCAGACACCAAAAAATAAAAAATAAAATTGAAAGCCAGTTGGATAACTATGCTGTAGTATAGTATAAAACAAGATCCTGAAACAAAGAAGTGAAATTTTGGTTGTTCTATGTTGTCACAAGAGTTATAACTTTGCCATAGTATGTTTCATTTTCGAAACACCTTTTTTTCATATTTTTCGTAGAATTATATTCTTGATAGAACTCTTGCTATGGTATATTTTTTTTATAAAATTATGTTTTAATTAGGCTTTTATGGGTTCACTATCAGTAGGGTTCGTTATTGTCATTATAAAGAACACATAATTTTTCATTATTTTCATTGTAAAGAACACATATTATTTTCATTATAAGCCAGATTTGTTTTCTTCTTATTCTTCATTAAACTTAATTTTGAACTTATCAAAGATTTCATCTTTGTGGCGTTCAACAAATTAATAGCAAGGTTCATAATTTTTGTAATTAAGGGGTCAATTTCTTGTATAACTTTGGTTCCTTGATTCAATAAGTTATTGGTTCAAGCTTCAAATTGTGATTTTAGCTTTGTTGAATTGTGATTCAATCTTTTGTGGGTCATGGAACTGTTGTTGCTAAGTGGGTGTGAATTCACGCATATAAGTAGGCCAACATAATTTACCGACGCCTTTGCACACGACATATATATGTTAAAAAAATCTGCATCAATGACATATATCTTTAACATAATCAAATCGAAGCACTTTTGATACTTAAGGAATTAAGAAGTACATACCTTCTTGTTAATAATGCATAAGGGATAGTCCTGATATTCTCCATCCACTTTGCATGCCTCTTGTTCAACTTACTTTGGCCCTTTAAATGTTTCAACGATTATTATCAGTGTCTATTACAAAACTCCTTTAGCCATATATAGTGTTGCTAGGTCTCCAAAGTTTGAACAAGTTCATAAAGCTCTTTGTCATATGTTAGACTATTTAAAGCTACTTTGCTTAGCCCTCGTTTGGCCCCCATTTTTGGTAATGAAAATGGGTGAAATAGTATTTTTTTTTTTTTGAAAAAATGAGTGGCTGAAAAAAAGAAATTTTTTTGATTTATATATAATATTATTTTATGAAAGATTGTATGTTTAAAAGTAGGAGAGAGAGAAATAGAATGTAATGGAATATAATCTAATGGGTGCCAAACAGGAGTTTAGCTTCTTACTCAAAAATGATATGGGCAGCCTATCTTGCATTCTAAAGTGATTATTATTGTTGAGACATAACATTCAATCTAAAAAGCTTTGTTAAAGTTATGTATTGATAAAAGAGGTGCAGAACACAACCTATCCTTAATAATATTAAATGCATTTTCTTGTTCAACGCCCCCATCAATAACCAACACCTTTTCTTTTCAGAATTTCAATGAGTGGCGTAGCCCATATGCTTTCTTTAACAAAACTCCTATAGAAACTATTAAGTCATGAAAGCTAAGCCTCAATGATGCTTTAGGCATTTACTTCCTTGATGGATTTTACTTTTTCTTCATCCACTTCTATAACATTTGTACTATTCTTAAAATTAGGATAGAGTTTTTTTTTGTCTCGAAACAAAAAGAACACATTTCAAATGCTCAACGTGCTTATCTAAACTCTTGCTATATATATACACTAGAATATCATCAAAATAAACTACTACAAATTTACTAATGGATGCATATAAACATGACTCATAATCTTATGAAGGTGCTCGGTGCGTTAGTAAGATGAAATGGTGTAACTAACTACTCATATAGTCCCCGTTTGGCCCTCATTAGTTTTCATTCAATTACATTTCATTTCTTTATCTCCTATTTTCAACCACACAATCTTTCATAAAATAATATTAAACTTAAATCAAAAACTTTTCGTTCTTTTCAAATCACTAATTTTTCAAAAAAGCACCATTTCACCCATTTTCATTTCTACAAAATGGAGGGCCAAATGGGGGCATAATCTATATTTAGTCTTAAAATTAAATTCCCATTCGTCTCATTCTTTCATTCTAGTTTGGCAACACTTTTAAGTTCTATCTTACTAAAACCATGACCTATGCAATTCATCAAACATATCATCAAATGTATCATGGGACGATACTTCTTACAGTTATATTGTTGGCTGCCCTGCAATCAATACATTCTCCATGTCGTATCATTTTTAAGTACAAGTAGCACTAGCACCGCACATGGACTCATGCCCCCCCTCATATGTCCTTTGCCCATTATTAACTCCTCAATTTGCCTTTAAACTCCTTTATCACATCAAGATTACTCTTATAGGCTAGTCAATTTGGATTAATAGCTCCAAGTACAAAATCAATTTGATACTTAATGCCTCTAATGGGTGCAAACGCAATAAGCATTTTATCAGTGAACACGTCCTCAAATTCCTGCAACAAAAAATAACCAAAACTAGGGAGAGATTAGTTAGTTTCCTCTAATCTTTTTCATGATTTTCAGCCATCTCCCTATTTTCTCTCTCACTCTCTTTTTTCTTGAAATTTCAATTTCTCTCATTTTTGCCTCACTTTTTTAACTTCAATTGGTCCTCATAGGCTTATTTTGGTGTTAAAGGAACAAGAGTAACTAGTTTTCCATATTTGACAAAGCTATACCTATCTTTAAACCCATCATGTATTACATTCCCATCATACTACCATGGCCTTCCCAACAAATATGCACAGCATCATAGAAACCACATTACACATCAATAGTCACTATACCTCATGGTAAAGCTCAATAGGACTTTCTCGTTAACCTTGGCCTACCCACGTTCATTTAACCACTGTAACTTATAGGATTTAGGATGTTTTATCAAAGGATAAACCCAACTTCTCAACAAGGGTGTTACTATCTACATTGGAACAACTCCCCTATCTATAATCATACTACACACTTTATTGTTAACACGGCATCTAGTATTAAATATCCTTTCAATTGTTCAATATCATCTACCTCAATTTGGCACAAGGAGCAAGCTTTGGAACAAGATAATCTCCTTATAATGGGTACTCTAGCCCCTTCATCAACAGCATCCTCCAACTCAAGCATCTAATTGTACATTGATGCAACGTGCCCAGAATCCAAGCAGCAGTTGATATCCCTATTCCTAGAAGGTTGGGAATCAGACTTGGGTTTATTTTTGCTAGCTACGTCTTCTCTACCCTAGGTGGTTTGCTCTTACTCTTTGAAGCAACCCCATCACTCTTATTATTAACCCATTTCAGTCTTAGGATTAAGAACTCAAAGAATATTTTGCTTCTCGTTTTACTTTCAATTTGCTACTCCACCTTCGCAGCCATGTGTACTATAATCTTCTAACTCCACATAGTGTTGTAACTAAACTACATTGGCTGTATTCTTTTTTAATCCATTCAAAACCGTGACCATTGTGGTCTCTCTATCCTCCAAAACATAAGCCCTAATCATAGCTACCTCAATATATGGGAATCCTCTAAGCTTCTTGAACCTTTAGTAAGGCTCTATAATTTTTATAAAAGGTACCTATTTTATTGACTAGTTACAAATTGCCTCCTAGTGAGAGCTTTTAATTCAATTCTTTAGGTTTCTCATAAATTCTTCTCCTATCTGTCACCAATTGATGCCACTATAATATTGAATCATCAGTGAACTCAATCACTGCTAGTTTCACCCTTTTCACCTCAAAACAATTATGGCAATCAAAATATCAACTCCAACTTTTTCTCCCACTCCAAATAAACTTCAGGGTTGTTTCTACCTTGGAAGAAAAGTATTTTCATCTTAGCTATCTACCTCATCTCAACCCAAAGACCGATTTCCAATGATATTTCATGTATCTAATACGAAACTAAAACCACAAGAATTTGGGTTATGCTTTTCTTAAAACTTTTGAAGAATTCTTGGAATTTGTGAGATATTATGACTTTTTCCTTTTTTTTTTTGTAAATTTTTGCACTCTTGTTTATTTATTTATTTATTATTTTTTGCTGCCCTTTTAAACAAGGAAAAAAAAATTGAACCAATGATTTCTTGAATCAAGATTGGAATTCTTTGATAATTTTTTATAGTTCAATTTACAAGATTGAAAGTAAATATTCATTTTATAATTAATCT
This sequence comes from Olea europaea var. sylvestris, assembly GCF_002742605.1. NCBI lineage: Eukaryota > Viridiplantae > Streptophyta > Magnoliopsida > Lamiales > Oleaceae > Olea > Olea europaea. Next base: position 3,493,323 of record NC_036238.1, on the reverse strand, counting down.
CTCAAAATAATATGTTGTTCTTTGTATAATGAATAAAACCTTACATAGCCAGACTCAATAAATCCTAATCAAAATGAAACCTTCTTTCTATACATAAATCACAATGAATTTGGAAACTGTAAAAATAAATAAATAAAAATTAAATGTAACTAAAATACTACAAAGATAATGAAAATATCTAGGAACTATCTCAAAACTAAAAAATGCTAAAATAAACCTTTAAATAATGAAATTTGATACCATTAGTTTGACAAAGTCATCCAAAAAGAATGTGTAAAATTGAAAAATGCTCATGGATTGTACCCATAAACGAAAATCTGATAATTTAGCTAAAAGTTATGAGCATTTTCATATATATCCTCCTTATTCCTTTGCTTTTCTGATTGTTTAGGATTTTCTCTTCAAATTGATCCACATTAATTCCCTTCCACTTAAAAACAACTTGAAATTGAGTTGTAGTTGGATACAAAGGCTCATTATTGTTTGAAACATACTCATAAATATTTGTAACATTTTGGCTAGGCTCCCCAGACTCGATTTCCTTCAACTTAGTTTGAATCAAATTTACTAAGCTTGGTTCTTCCTCTTTCAAGCTCATATTAAAATGTGGCATCTTGTACGTTGCACTTGAACTCTCGTACCCATATAACAAGTCCTTATTTGAGTTTCTTGATCTTCTTTGCCCTTGACATAGTTATCGGCCCCTCTAGAACATGGAAATGGATCCTTGCTGGCTTGCCTTTCATGGTTTTCATCAACTAAGTTTGGTTCTTCCTTCATTCTCTTGTGTCTTGCTTGTGGTTTTGAGCACTCAGCCCATGTAGTTTGGACAAGTCTTCACATGGCTTCCTTGATCTTCTTTGCTCTTGATTTTGTTATTTGTCCATTTGAAACATGTAAATGATCCTTGCTAACTTGGCCTCCATGATTATCATCATCCCCCTTTCAAAAGAAGCCAAATCTTCACTTGTATCAAGAAGAGAAAGATCAGCAACATTATAACTAGCAGACACATTATAATCACTTTGAAGGTGGTTTGTGTTTTTTAATATCATCTCAAGAGTTTGGAATGGTCTATCTCCTTTAGGAAAAAATGCTCCTTTTGCATGTACACCAAAACCCAATCACCTTGTTTAAATGTCACGTCTTCTTCCTTTATTGGATTGGGAAGCATAATGTCTATTCTTTTCAATTCGAAGATGAACCTTCTCATGGATTGACTTTACCAATTAAGCCTTCTTCCTATCTAAACTACCTCTTTCATCAATAGGTAAAGGAATTAAATTCGAAGGAGTTAGTGGATTAAAACCATGCATGACCACTATCGTATGTTTTAAAATTTTTATTGGTTATAGTGCGCAAACTATAGTTTGGTCCCCAACTTTCCCCGTAGAATTTTCCAAAGTTGTTAACTTAACATCCTATCAATCACAATGCTCCTAGGTATACCATGCAGTCACACACTCTCTCTCTCTCTAAAGAACAAAACTGCAACGATCATAGCATAATCTATTTTCTGATGTGATATTAAATGTTTCATCTTACTAAACCTATCTACAACATTGAATATGGAATCTCTACTACCCCTTTTAGTCCTAGGCAACTCCAATATAAAGTTCATAGTCACATCATGGCTCACTAGGAATAATAGATAAAGGTGTAGTTTCCCTCATGGCAAAACATTAGATTTGGCCTTTTTACAAGTAATGCATCCACTACAAATATATTTACATCTTTTTATCATTCTAAAAGTGCTCATGCTACGTTTCTATAGATCTGACATCATAATAACTAGCAAAAGTAATTCCTCACGTGTTTACACATAAACTTTTCCCTCAATTATTTTTTCCCGATAATAGACTCACCACTCTTGCCTTTTCCTCTAAATGCTTTCTTTGTCAAGTTCTCTAAAGATTTGAATAAACTTTAGAATTTAATCTTTGTAATGTTCAAACCAACAAGAAGCACACCTCAAATGCCCTTATCTCAGTTATGTTTTTAGGTGTTGGCTAGCTTTGATTTTCTCCTCATCCACTTCAATACCCTTTGTGCTAATAACATAACCAAGAGAAAAAAAAAATTTCCATACAATCTTGCTTCAAGACAAGAAGCACACCTCAAATGCTCTTCTAAGTTCATACTACAAATTTACCTATGAGTGCACGCCAAACATGGTTCATTAATCTCATGAAAGTATTAGGTGCATTTTACGTCCAAATAGCATAATTAACCACTCATACAATTCATATATAGTCTTAAAAGCAGTATTCCATTCATCTTCTTCTTTAATCCCAATTTGGTGATAACCACTTTTAAGATCTATTTTACTAAATATACATGATCCACGCAGTTAATCAAGAACAAGAAGAATCTGTCGATAATAATTAACCTCATTTGACCAGAGTTGTTACTATCAAGACTATGAACAAGAAAAAAATTGTAAGTGGAGAGATGTCAGTTATTTACAAGAATATAATTATTGGGATTATGTTGAAGGATTGAATAAAGCTTTCCTTTACCAGAACAAAGCCAAAAAAATAAATGGTTCTTTAAATTTAGAGGAGTGGAAATCAATGAATTTCCAAATTGGTTTAAAGAATGGTTCATTATTTATAGGCCACATTAGCTAGAGAGAGAAACAATCAAACATTCATGACGGAAGCCATAATGACAAATTGAGATGATGAATATGGTATTTGAGAAATTAGAGACAGATTGGATTGATAGGGTATGATGATTGCAAACTTATGAAAGGGACAACTAGGAGGAGCTCCTAATGTTAGGAGGAAAGGTGGACATGATCTTACAGTTGAATTTGGTGATGAGAATGAATTGAGTAGTGTGAATGAGGATGACCAATTATCAAAGATCGAGGTGGTTAGGATGAGAAATAGAGGAGATCGATGTGAAAGGGAGCCTAGAGGAGATCTTAGAGACTTTGGTAGAGATAAGGTTGATCGAAATTTAAGTAGCATTAAGTTGAAAATTCCATCATTCCAAGGTAGAGATGATCCACATGTGTATTTGGAGTGGGAAAAGAAGTTGGAGTTGATTTTTTATTGCCATAACTATTTCAAAGAGAAAAAGGTGAAATTGGCATTTATAGACTTTACTAATTATGCTATCATATGGTGAGATCAACTAGTAACAAACAAGAGGAGAAATCATGAGAGGCTTAGAGACTTTACTGATTATGCTATTATATGGTGCGATCAACTAGTAACAAATAAGACGAGAAATCATCAGAGGCTTATAGAAACATGGGTTGAGTTAAAAGTTGTCAGGAGTAAGAGATTTGTACCTAGACATTTTTATATGGATCTTTCTTAGAAACTTCAAAGCCTTAGAGGTTCGAGGAGTGTAGAGGAGAACCATAAGGAGATGGAAATAGCTATGGATACGGGCGATAGCCAGTGTAGTGACTTACAATACTATGGAGTTGAAGGACATGTCACATGTGGTTATGAAGGTGGAAAAGGCAATTAAAAAGAAAAAGGAGTAGCCCTCTTCAGGTTCTTTGAGTTCTAATCCTTCTTGGAAACCGAAGTGAGATAGTAATAGAAGTGATGGAGCTATTTTAAAGGTTAAGATCGAACCACCAAGTGGGAAAGAGGAAGTAGCTAATAAAATAAACCTAAGCGAATTCCCAACCTCTATGGAATAAAAATATCGAGTGTTTTAGATGCTTGGGTTCAGGGCACATTGCTTTTCAATGCCCAAACGAAAGGGAAATGGTATTGCGTGACAATAAGAAAGTTGAGAGTGATAGTGATAAGATGCTCAAATTGGAGGATACTAGTGATGGTGATGGAGTAGAGAGTACCCCACTGATAGGGAAACACTTGTTACGAGGCGTGCGCTTAGAATACAAATCAAGGTAGATTAATTTATACTAAAACATCCTAGAAGTGATCGAATGAATGTGGAGAGGATAGGGTTAATGAGCTTCACAATTGGAAAGTATAGGAATGAGGTAATGTGTAGTTCCTATGCATATTGGGCATATCTCGTTCCATCCCTCTTTTCACACTCTTAATCACGTTCATTCCTTCCCAAGCTTTTAACACACTGTTACCACAATTAGGAAATTTACAACCTAGAAATCAGTTCCTTTTTACTGAACACAAAATCCGAATTTCATCATGGCTGCTCTGAGTTTCACTCGGATTAGACCTTCAAAACTTGGATTCTAACCTATTAAAGATGAATTCTATGCTTCTAAGTCTTATATTAAAACATTCATCTTGATAAATACAAGTTATACTCAAGGGATTATATAAAATCAAAGGGTTCAATAATTAATATTTAGCAACTATCGAATCTCTATCCATGTTGATTTCCTTCATGTTCTTACAAGCAATTATCCCTTTTTTCACAACCACAAATTCACCAATAACATACAAAATGGTCTCAAGAATGATCAGAGGTCCAAAAGATCATAAAACCTTCAAATATAATGAATACAAACCTCAAAACATTGAACTAACACAGCTGCCCAACACTTTCAATTCTAACTTCCAGTTTTCTATTTCCCTTTGGCTCCTTTGCTCTTTTCCCACTTGGAATCTATTGCAGACAAGTTAGAGGAGTTGGTATCTTATTTAGGAAGTGAAGAAGAGGTCTTGAAGAGGTTGAGGCTGTGAATCTTGCTTAAGGATTAAGAAAATGTGGGATGCAGCCAAGTTACAAGTGTTAAGCATGAGGTGGATTCTTCCAGCAATAGTTGTCTTTTTTCTCATCTTATCCTGATCCATATTGGCTTAATATCTATCTATATGAAGCAGCAAGAGGTAGGAGACGTGCTGGATACCTTAAANAGAGGCTTATAGAAACATGGGTTGAGTTAAAAGTTGTCAGGAGTAAGAGATTTGTACCTAGACATTTTTATATGGATCTTTCTTAGAAACTTCAAAGCCTTAGAGGTTCGAGGAGTGTAGAGGAGAACCATAAGGAGATGGAAATAGCTATGGATACGGGCGATAGCCAGTGTAGTGACTTACAATACTATGGAGTTGAAGGACATGTCACATGTGGTTATGAAGGTGGAAAAGGCAATTAAAAAGAAAAAGGAGTAGCCCTCTTCAGGTTCTTTGAGTTCTAATCCTTCTTGGAAACCGAAGTGAGATAGTAATAGAAGTGATGGGGCTATTTTAAAGGTTAAGATCGAACCACCAAGTGGGAAAGAGGAAGTAGCTAATAAAATAAACCTAAGCGAATTCCCAACCTCTATGGAATAAAAATATCGAGTGTTTTAGATGCTTGGGTTCAGGGCACATTGCTTTTCAATGCCCAAACGAAAGGGAAATGGTATTGCGTGACAATAAGAAAGTTGAGAGTGATAGTGATAAGATGCTCAAATTGGAGGATACTAGTGATGGTGATGGAGTAGAGAGTACCCCACTGATAGGGAAACACTTGTTACGAGGCGTGCGCTTAGAATACAAATCAAGGTAGATTAATTTATACTAAAACATCCTAGAAGTGATCGAATGAATGTGGAGAGGATAGGGTTAATGAGCTTCACAATTGGAAAGTATAGGAATGAGGTAATGTGTAGTTCCTATGCATATTGGGCATATCTCGTTCCATCCCTCTTTTCACACTCTTAATCACGTTCATTCCTTCCCAAGCTTTTAACACACTGTTACCACAATTAGGAAATTTACAACCTAGAAATCAGTTCCTTTTTACTGAACACAAAATCCGGATTTCATCATGGCTGCTCTGAGTTTCACTCGGATTAGACCTTCAAAACTTGGATTCTAACCTATTAAAGATGAATTCTATGCTTCTAAGTCTTATATTAAAACATTCATCTTGATAAATACAAGTTATACTCAAGGGATTATATAAAATCAAAGGGTTCAATAATTAATATTTAGCAACTATCAAATCTCTATCCATGTTGATTTCCTTCATGTTCTTGCAAGCAATTATCCCTTTTTCACAACCACAAATTCACCAATAACATACAAAATGGTATCAAGAATGATCAGAGGTCCAAAAGATCATAAAACCTTCAAATATAATGAATACAAACCTCAAAACAGTGAACTAACACAGCTGCCCAACACTTTCAATTCTAACTTCCAGTTTTCTATTTCCCTTTGGCTCCTTTGCTCTTTTCCCACTTGGAATCTATTGCAGACAAGTTAGAGGAGTTGGTATCTTATTTAGGAAGTGAAGAAGAGGTCTTGAAGAGGTTGAGGCTGTGAATATTGCTTAAGGATTAAGAAAATGTGGGATGCAGCCAAGTTACAAGTGTTAAGCATGAGGTGGATTCTTCTAGCAATAGTTGTCTTTTCTCTCATCTTATCCTGATCCATATTGGCTTAATATCTATCTATATGAAGCAGCAAGAGGTAGGAGACGTGCTGGATACCTTAAAGATAAAGAAATTGGATGTTAAAATGACAACTATCCCAAGCATGATGTGGTCTTTTGGGGTAACAATCTGATTTTGCATCCATCCTTGCAGGTGCAAATCAAGTATCCTTGACTTATTAGTATACAATATATTTTACTTGTCCTAAGATCCCATCATATTTTATAGCACTAATTCCTTAACTGTTTATTTAACTTCTTACCCAATTAAAACCCAATTCTCGACGGACTTCAACAATTTTCACCTTAACATTTATAACATCTCATGGCCCTTATAGCATTGTATTTTGACCATGTCACTTCATGCCTATGTTCCAAACAGGTTAAAGACTCAGTTAGGGTTTAGAATAACCATGATTAACCAAATTAAAAGCGAGGAACTTTTCGATAATGATTCCTAAACTTTCAAGATCACCATCTTTAAAACACCAATTAATGGAGGAGTCGAAGACTAAAACCATATAAAGATCTTTAAAACCTCAATAATTCAAATGCAACATTTTCAGATAAAGAATTTGGGATAATTGATGCAAATGGCATTGTAAATAGCATGAATCATATTGGTCAAATGGGTAATGTAAAGTTCAGGAGTAATTAAAATGAAATATAAAGTAAGGGTTAAAATGTTAAAAAATGAAATATAGGGACGTTTTGCACAATAATAATGAAAGATAGGAACGTTTTATGCTAAATACCATTTTAATAATTTATTTGGACTCATTTTAATAATTTCTTTTCTTTTCTCTACCTCGTCAACCTTATTCTCAATGTCCCTAGCCACCTAAAAAATGACTGTAAACATGTTCATTCCAACAATGTAGCCCTATTTTTGGTTGAAAAAACTTCTCCCAAAATGCAGGCATCCTCATAAGATGAGTAGGAAGTTGGGGCGCCATCTTCATTAGAATTTCACTGTAGAAGTGAAGGTGATTGACCAGATGATGTTCGATTTAGATGCCTCACAATAAACCATCTAAAAATGGTTGTAGCTACGGAATTAATTAGTATCTTGTCCAATCTTTTCAAGCCCCAACCATTGGTCTAAGTGCACCATGTCCTTACTGATGAACCTCAATCTGTGTTTATTTTGTATGCTTGACTACTGAGAATGCATAGAGGGAAGAGATACCTCCACATTTTGCTGACAAATGGGAGAAATAGTAGTAATCGGAGCCTGAGTCCTCTCTGGAGTAGGACCTAGAATATGTGCTACCACAATAGTTGTATCCTCTAAGTCAACTCAATGCATGTGGCCTCTGAATCATATCATCTACAAGGGGGTCGAAGTATAAAGTATACAAAGGTTTGGTAGTCTGAGTGGGAGCTAAAAGATTTGTAACTATATAGTACAATACTGGTCTGAGGAACAACCGTGCTAAAAGAAGAAGGCTGATGAATATGGACCCCTAAAGTGCCAGGTAAGTGTTGTCTCTTCTGATCTCTACAAACCGATGTCTTAATCTCTAATGAGGCTCAACAACTAATAGCCACCTAAAAAATGACTGTAAACATGTTCATTCCAACAATGTAGCCCTATTTTTGGTTGAAAAAACTTCTCCCAAAATGCAAGCATCCTCATAAGATGAGTAGGAAGTTGGGGCGCCATCTTCATTAGAATTTCACTGTAGAAGTAAAGGTGATTGACCAGATGATGTTCGATTTAGATGCCTCACAATAAACCATCTAAAAATCGTTGTAGCTACGGAATTAATTAGTATCTTGTCCAATCTTTTCAAGCCCCAACCATTGGTCTAAGTGCACCATGTCCTAATGAAACCAGTATCCTCCAAACCACAATCCATCATCGTATCAAAGAAAGTACTAGTACCTCTATCAGAGATGTTGTAACCAATGCATTCATCATCACGTGCGATAATGTTGATGTTTCCTCCAATTTGCCAAGGGTCGTCCATATCAAGGAAAATGTGGTGAAGACTTGTCCATAAGGCATAGACATGAGTCAAGTAGATGGTTGTGTTAGTCTAGGATCCTCGATTCTAACGTGAAGAAACTGAGGAAGATCATCAATAACAGTAGTAGTCCCCACATTCCAGAAAATTCAGATCTTATTTTAACTCATTTTTAACTCCATAGTCAAAGCGCGGATATTGTTGAATATATTCAAATCTATGCCAAAGAACGAAAGGCTCCAATATGACCCAAAGATAAACCTGATTAAGCTAAATAAGTCTCTTCATATGCCTGCGAGTAGCTACATTAGTGACACCTCTCACATTCTGTGATTGGTTACTCTGGAGTCTCCACATGAATAGAGTGTCAGCAGAACATGGGTGTTTCTTCCAACCAACTTGAGTAAAACCATCATCCTTTGTCCTCTCTATCAAACCTGTAAAGTTTTCGGAAGATCTGTGAAATGGTCCTTACTGATGAACCTCAATCTGTGTTTATTTTGTATGCTTGACTACTGAGAATGCATAGAGGGAAGAGATACCTCCACATTTTGCTGACAAATGGGAGAAATAGTAGTAATCGGAGCTGAGTCCTCTCTGGAGTAGGACCTAGAATATGTGCTACCACAATAGTTGTATCCTCTAAGTCAACTCAATGCATGTGGCCTCTGAATCATATCATCTACAAGGGGGTCGAAGTATAAAGTATACAAAGGTTTGGTAGTCTAAGTGGGAGCTAAAAGATTTGTAACTATATAGTACAATATTGGTCTGAGGAACAACCGTGCTAAAAGAAGAAGGCTGATGAATATGGACCCCTAAAGTGCCAGGTAAGTGTTGTCTCTTCTGATCTCTACAAACTGATGTCTTAATCTCTAATGAGGCTCAACAAACTACCTCATTCTTCTTACCGTTGTCCTTGGTTTGCTGTAAAGTAGGCCTAGGAGCAGGGTCAACAGTGATAACAACTGGTGCAGTAGGTAGTGTTGGTGCATGGCATGATCCAACCATACTCATCAATGTACACAAAGTGTCTACATTGGAAGCAATACTTAAGTATCATGTCATACAAGATAGGCTACCAGTATCAACCCTCTTCTCCCACTCAATCCAACCTCTACCAAGGAGATTATAAAAAGATCAAGCTCAATACCCTTGGCTCACTAAGCCAATGTAGATCAGATATAGCCTCATCAATGCTGAGTGGATAGCCTTTCTAGGGTAAACAATCTACTCTTAGCCCAAAAATAGATGGGCAATAATGGAAATGAAGGCCAAATTTGAGCAGTATGGATCTCACGCAGAGGGTTGAAACTCGATGTCCATTTGATTGCTCTCATAGACCCGTCAATATACCATGTGGGCTTCAGGAATAAACCTGAGTAATTGCCCTCTTGTACTAAGTGAATCAATATATAATAGTATCTACAATCCTATCATATAATCACCATTAAAACTAAATTTTAGAAATCTATCTCTTACCTTTCATAAAGGCTTGTGATGAGAGAATTTGCCATGTGTAAACTTGTATGGTGGAGAAAAAATCTCCTCCTCCTCCGAAGTAAATAATACAGTAGGCTCACCATTATGTATACAAGGTTTCTTAAAAACGAACCTCTAATCAATGGATTTTTGGGATACTTTAAGAACAAGTGCAAAAGACTTTCTCTAGCTATGCTCTACTTGAGAGATAATAGGAAGCCAAAGTAACTAGCCTATGGGTTTTTACATGTTCTAATATCACTGGTGCTATCCTCTCAATCTAAAAATGACAAAAAATAGTAGGGTTCATAGCCTCGAGATGCGTGCCATTGGGCATGATCCTTAAGATGCCTCTATTGGCCGAATTGTGAGGCACACCGGAGCCACATGGGGGATTTTCATGGCCACTAAATTCAATGGTGTGGGTATGGAAGCTTGGGTCCCAGCCAGACAAGCTAAATTTTGAATTTCACTTGGCTAACGGTCAAACTTGTGGTGTATAGAAATTGTTCAACTGTAGGGTAGATTAAATCCATCAATTGTAATTATATAACTATACATATATAGACGTGCATAATTGTAGTAATACTATATTGACTTTTACCATAATTATATATACATAGATGGACACACATAATTACAGTAACAATATAATCTAAATCAATTGATGGTAATTATATATAAATATACGTATATAGACATACATAATTGTAGTGATGAATCAATCAATCATTATATATAATCATACATACATAGGTATATGTAATTATAGTAATCACATAATTTAATCTAATATGCCAAACTTATCACCATAAATTTGGCTACAATCTGATAAAAGTTTCATTATTTCAATAAAGTGGAATTGGTAGCATTGGTTTAGGCCAAACATGGATTTTCCTCAACAAATCCCTTAACTACTTCAATTCCTTGCTACATGAAGTATGTACTATAAATTCAAATGTCATCGTGGAGTCTATAGTTCATGTTTGCTCTATTGAATCCCATGATAAGGCACCTTCACCTAATGTGAGAATAGACTAGTTGATCCATGATCTTCTCTATCTGGGTCGGAACTAGCATCCTTGAATCCTTCTAAAAATAGAGGATAGCCATCATAATATATAGTCCGTCTTAAGTAGCCCTACTTTCCAACACAAATGACTTTGATTACTTGTACATCAACTTAATTTCACAACAATAAAGACTATCAATTTGTTTGAGCACCATTATTTAGAAAAAATGCATTCTTCTACAGTATTTTGATATCATTTCAACCATATATTCTTCAATAAAATAATATCACATGTAAATACAAAACTTTTTCCTATTTTTTAACCACACATTCCCCATCAATAAACTATTCAAAAATTATTTTTTTTCATTCCAAAATGGGGTCAAACAAGGGTTATAATTGGTCTAGTAGACACCATAGCATACATTAGCCACCCAATAGATTGTATGTATTTGCCAACCACTTTTTTCACATTGGAAGGGTCTAAAACTATAGTAAAATGGTATGGAGACCAATGTGCAATCTAGTGATCAAATTTTCTAAATATCTTTTCTACATACATAATAAGTTGAGTCAGTATGATCCCGTTATCTTTACTTGAAATTTTAATTTCTAAAATTTTGATTCACAAGTCCCATATCTTTCATATTAAAGTTGGTGTTGAGCCTTGAAATGCAATTCAAACCTCATCAGTAACCACGAAGTGTAACGTATAAACAAGAAGAACAAAGAATATAAAGGTTCACACAAAGACCACAAACAATTTTAGGACAATAGTCACCAACTAACGCACAAGTAAGTTCAAGGTTAGAAATTACCTAAGGGATGACCAAAAATCTGAAAGCACTAATGGTAGAACGCGCTATTATGCACAAAGATACAAAACTTGGAAGCATCTAGGAAAATGTAACCTCACAAAAAATATGCAGTCCTTAACCTCTTCAATTTACATCTATCAAAATTAGATTGAAATTTCAAGAATGAAATAGTTGTGATCCAAGTCGTAATAATAGGTGAATGCTTTCACTTTATATTCCTGGACAATGAAAGCACAAAAAAGTCCTATACGATAAAGCATTTGATTGAATGGAAAAAGTAATCCTTAGATCCTATGAAATCCTCATTGCTTCACTAGAGGAAGCCTAGTCCTTCGCAACAAATCACTTTACTAGTGAAGATAGGAGAAGAACCAAGTCATACAAGGGTATATAAATTTTGACATTGTCAACGGTAAATTCGCATATGATGGAGTCCTTAGCATCCTTCCCTTAAGCAGGCAAACATAGTCATCTCCATCCATCATTCATATGTATGTATTCCATGAATAAAAGTGAAATATCTTTAAATACAATCAAGGAATCCTATGCAGGAACTATAAAAGTAGCTAAAAAGGGGGCATGAGAGCTCTTAGGAATACTTTTGTCATAGTTAAGACGACTAAACTTAGGGCTAAACTATAACTTGATGGCTCTATCAACCCCACATAACTAAGTGCACATCGGAAGTGACAGTGATCAGTGAACTAGAAATTTTTTCATTAGCTTAGATAATTCGAGCAAAGTTCGAAAAATCGACAATAAATTAAGTAATCCAAAGAAGGCTTGTTAAAAAATTCCTAGTTACAGGTCTAGATGTGATTGCCTAGAAACATGTGGACATGATAGGAATGTATCCAAGGTTGCCCATTTTGCATTGATGCTTGACCTTAAGATCAAGCCTAAAATACAAAGGCACTGGCCAATGAGCATTGAGAAGTACAAGGCACTAAAGTGTGAGATGGATAAGCTATTAGAGAAAAACTTTATCTACAAATCTTGCTACCAAGTTTGGATATGTGCGAGGCACTGGCCAATGAGTGTAAAGAAGTACGAGGTACCTGTCATGATTTTAAGGAAATGAACAAAGTTTGTCCTAAGGACATCTTCTATCTCCCCAAAATTGATCATCTAGCGGATGCAACAGTGGGGCATGAGCTGTTAAGCTTCATGGATGAATATTTAGGAATAATGAGAGCCCAATGTATGGGCCTGAAGTGGAATATACCACATTCATAAGATATCGTGGACTAAACTACTGCAAAGTAATGTCATTTGGACTAAAAAGTGTGGGTTACATATCAAATGCTAGTGAACAAAAAATGTTTGCAAACTAAATGGGGAAAACGATGAAAGTATACATCGACAATATGCTCATAAAAATCCTTCAGGCTAGAGACCACTTTAAACACTTGGAAGAGGCCTTCAACGTATTTCGAAAATATAGGATGAAACTCAATCCCCTAAAATGCATATTTGGAGTACAATCCGCAACGTTCATTAGTTATATGGTCAATTAGGGAGGTACTGAAATGAACCCTAATAAAATTCAAGCCCTCATAAAAATATGTTCTCCATTTAAATCAAAAGAGGTGCAAAGGGAGCGGTTACCTCCCAAAATATATTTTTATCCTGAGCAAAGGACAAATGTTCCCCTTTCTTCCAAGTACTAGAAGGAGGAAAAAGTTTGAGTGGAGCGGTGAATGTTAATAGGCATTTAATGCCCTAAAATATCACCTAAGGAAAGCAGAGATTAGCTAAACCCGAAAATGGGAAAATGTTATTGCTATATTTAGCAGTAACCAAGGTGGCGATTGGCTCCATATTAGTAAAGGATGAAGGACAACAATTGTTGCCAGCCTACTGTAGTAAAGCCTTACAAGGAGCAGAGGCTAGATATCCGAATATGGGAAAGCTGGGCCTTACATTAGTTATAGTATTGTGAAAGTTACGACCTTATTTCTAAAGCCTTAGCATTGAAGTATTAATAAACTTCCCATTTAAACAAGTACTACAAAAGCCTGATGCATTAGGGAGATTAATGAAATTGGTAGTAGAGTTGAGACAAATTTGAGATAAGCTATAAAGGAGGATCCGCAATTAAAGCACAAGCATTAGCCGACTTCATTGTAGAATTGTTAGATGTTCCTATTCATGAGGAAGAACCTGAACAAAAAATGTGGAAATTATCTGTAGATGGATCATCAGGAGATAATGGCTCTGGAGCAAGCATACTCTTAATGAACATGAAAGGATACAAATTGAATTACACTTTAAGGTTCATGTTCAAGGCAACCAACAATGTGGTTGCCTTTCAAAGTACTTTGGGAGGCCGACGGCTGGAAAAAGAAATGGACGCTTGAACTATTGAGATAAAAAGTGACTCACAGTGGTAGTAAACTAAGCCCCCATTTTGTGGTTATGAAAATGTGTGGAATAGTATTTTTTTGAAAAATGAATGGTTGAAAAATAAGGAAAATTTTCGATTTACATGTAATATTATTTTATGGAAGATTGTGTGGTTGAAAATAGGAGAGAGAAAAATGAAATGTAATGTAATGAAAATTAATGGGGCCTAATCGGGGGCTAAATAAATGGAATGTTCACTGCAAAGGATAAAACAATGGCTCCATATCTTTCAGAAGTCATACAATTACTTTAGTGCTTTGACAAGTTTGAACTCACCCAAATTCCTAGTGAGAGAAACTAACCTGCAGATGCCTTGTCAAAGCTCGCAAGTTCAAAAGACATGGAGTTTGTCAAAACCATCAATTGGCCAAAAAAGAGGAGATCCTATGGATACAAGACATCATTTCTTATTTGAAAGATGTATTCCCTAAAGATAAGAAGGCAAGTTGTATATTAACTATGAATAAGAGCTGCTAGATACACACTACGAGGTGATATTTTACTCAAGTGAGGATAGATACTCCTTTTGCTTAGGTGCATAAGCAAAGACAAGACTTTATATGCAATGAAAAAATCCATGACCACATACGATAACCAGGCTAGTGGATACTCCCTAACACAAAAGGCTTTGAAACAATGATACTACTGATTATGAGAAATGATGCAATGAACTTCGCCAAGAAACATGAAAAGTGTCAAACGTTCGAACCTATTCCGTGACAGCCCATACTCTTGTTGATAACCAGTAGTGGCCCTTGGCCTTTTGCAAAATGGGAAATCGACTTCACAAGGCCACTGCCCACAAGATCTAATATGAGACTCGTGATGGATTATTTCATCAAATGGGTCGAATCAGTATTCTTGTAAATATTATTGAGGCTAACACTTGTAAATTCGTATGAAAAAGTTTATATGGCACCTCTGAATACCCAACACAGTAATTTCAGTTAATGGAACAATATTTTAAGGGAAAAAGTTTAAAGGAATGTGCGATGAGTTTATCACTAGAAACTTTTCCACTCTAATTATCCACAGGCCAACGAGCAAGTGAAAGCTGTCTTTAAAATGTTGAAAGATGGATAAAAAAGATGCTCGATTCAATGAAGGGGAATGAGCTGATGAATTACCATAGATCCAATCGTCATATCGAATCACAAAGAAAACTGCACCTAGAGAAACTCTTTCTCCCTAGCCTACAGAATAGTGGCTATGGTACTAGTGGAAATTGGTGTTTAATGTTTAGGAAGAAAAATAGGATAAGGTGAGGAGTAAATAAAGAAATCTATAAATGCGAGCCTAGGCCGAAAAATACCAAAAAAAGGATGAAAGGTATTTCAATTCAAAGGTTTGAAAGGAAAACTTCAAAGTATTGGTATGATGGAGCCGAAGGAAACTTTATTGACTTGCAGCTAGCGAATAAATCAATTAAATATCTATGAGGAATGGTTGAATATAGAACATCACAGCTGGAAATTTCATCTTTCCAATTGACTTCGTAATCCTTAATATAGGAGAGGATTGAAACATGCCAGCAATATTTAGAAGACCGTTTCTAGAAACAAGATGTGCTCTAATTAATTGGATAAGGGTGAATTAATAGATGGGAAGGATGACGAATAACAAATTTTTAGCATGTATATACTTCACCCAATCATTTGGACTACCTCGAGGAGTGTAAGAATTTATCATGAAGAGGTGAAATATCATGTAAGTGGTAGATTTTTTGGGGCACTTAAAGACAAACATTAGGTAATCTCACAATGTGGAGGGCTAAAAAGGAATCAAGCATAGTCATTGCATGACTGAATATTTATTTTTTGAATTACCATGGCTTAAAAAGCAACAATTCAAGCTAATGACTATAAAGAAGCACTTATTGAGAAGCAACCCAAATTATTATTTTTTATTTACTGTACTGTCTAGGAATTAAGTTAGGGCTTCTTCATCCTCAAACACATGGTATTTAGGTTGATGTGCATAGTCCAGAGTGTTGCATTGCTCATTGCATAGTCACTGGAGTTGGATGTGTACTTTTGTGATAAAAGTGTGAAATAGTGAGGCTTAAAATGGAAAATCTAAGCCAAAATAAGCTAAAATGTGATTTTTATTTGTGATTTTGAGAGGCAAAATGGAAACTTTGAGCTAAAATAAGCTAAAATGTGATTTTTGGGAGTGAGATGATTATCCAAGTGGCTTACATGTTTTGCATTGTTCATTACTTTGAAATAGATTTTGCATACATATCATTGTTTGGATGGTCATCTAGGGGCTTGAAAAGGCAAATGGCATTCAATAAAAAAAAATGGTTCCCCGTTGGTATGCCATGCAATTTGCATGGGATTCTAAGCCTTGTGGGCAATAAGGTAAACTTTTCACTCCGAATTTCTTTTATCCAAGAGGGTCCTAATTGGTGATTTCCAAGAGCAAAACAAGGAATTCAAATGCATTAAATCTCTTCCAAATCCTAAGTGCAATAATGTTGTGATTTGTGCAAGTTAGCATTAGAAGGAGATGACCATTACGAAAGAATGGATTTGGTGAGAAACACTAAATTCTTACACTTGAACATGCCTTCAAGATGTTAGATAAAATGTCTAAATGAATTTTGGGGTTGAACTTAAACGTATTTTTCGCACATTGCCCCCCTGTATGCTCAATTTTCCATGTGCACATAGCATCCAATTTCACAAGGATAGAAGTGGTAGCCCATGTCTAGCTGCAGGCTGACTTCATTCCCTTTAGGGATATTTTCTTATTGGTTGTGATGTGTGTGAGCCTATCATTGGTAATACCACATTGTTATGCAAATAATAATAATAATAATAATAATAATAATAATAATAATAATAATAATAATAATAATAATAATGACCGAGATTTCTTTATTCTATAGGAAAATGACAACAAATTTTTGATAAGTTCTGGATGATTCAATTAAGAACGAGTTTGAAAGCGAAAATATCACCTTGTAATTTATCACTCAAATCATATATATTGAATGTGCCTCATATAGGAAGACCCTAATTTACTCGAAAAAGGAAAGTTATAAACATAACAATTAGAGTCCATATCACACTAGGAAAAAAAATCCCAACTTCCAACTATAACCATGCATGTGCATGGTACAAGTAAGTCGCCCTCGAGTTTTAAAAATTTTACTATTGCGAGTGATGAGTATCATGGAGGGCAAGATGATAACAATCCTTTGCATATTTTGGAGGGGACAATAATGAGATCAAGAGCAAAAAAGATTGAAGAAACCATACAAGGATTTGTCCATGCTATGTGGGTTGAGATTTCAAGTACAACAAGTGAGGCAACAAGTTCAAGATAAGCGTGAAAGAAGAAGGATAAACCTTAGTGCCTTTGGTTCAGGCTAAGATGGAAGAAGTTGAGCTGGGAATTTCAAAAGCCGAAAGCATACTGATTGCAAGATATACCCTTGAACCCACACAAGATTTAATATGAACCCCAAGAAAGCTAAAGTCAAATTTATAAACTCAACCAATTATTTCTTAAATCAAGAACCAAGGATGAGTTTGGAACACTACGAAGATTGAAAACCTTTGATAAGTTCTAGATAGTTCAATTAAGAAAAAGATTGAAAGCAAAAAATCTCACTTTATAATTGAGGTAAACCCACATGGCAATAGTAGCTCCGAAATCCACAAAAGTTTAGCATAACTCAAGAAAGGTAAAATCCCTCTTTGAAGCTTAAGACAAAATAATTTATTGAATCAAGGAACTAAATTTATGGAAGAACTTGGGCCCTTAATTACAAAAATATGAACCTTGCTATGAATTTGTTGAACGCCATAAAGATGAAATCCTTTATAAGTTCGAAATTGAGTTTAATGCAGAACAAGAAGAAAGCAACCTTGCTTTGATTTAATCTCTCAATAATAATGTACTTTACAATGACAAGAATGAGTCCATATATAGGGAACTCATAAAACCCTAATAAAAACGTAAAACATCAATAAAATATCAAACAATTAGAGTTCTAAACAAAAATGGGAAATACTAGACCGCCTTCATATTTTTGTACTGCGTGCATGCATAATATATAATCTCATGCATGCACCATTCAGTTGATTTGGCTAAGGGTTGAAATTTTGCACCCAGTCTAGCGACCTATTTTGCCTACTCACGTGCCCTCATTTTTTGGTTACACTCCAAGCTTTGCTTCTTCTAACTTAGCTTGAATTAAGTGCATTAATCTTGGTTCGTCTTCCATGCCGAACACATGAAACTTGATATTTTTCTCATTCCAATCGAAGACTCGGCCCACATAGCTTGAACTAGTAATTCCATTGCTTTCTCAATCTTTTTTACTCTGGATCTCATCTTTTTTCTACAATCACGAATCCTTGCTAGCCTTCATCCCATGATTCTCATCATTAACTAATTTCTCAATCAATGTATTGTTATTTTTGTACAATGAATAACGAGGCAATGAGGTTAATCTATGAGAGGGCTTGTAATGTGGACCCCATAGTAGGACGTACCTGAAACCCACACAACATTTGATATGAATCCCAAGAAAGCTAAAACAAGAGGTATTATCCTTGACCCAATGATTTCTTGAATCAATAACCAAGGTTGGAAGAGTTTGATCGCCACAAAGATTGAAAATTTTTGATAAGTTCTGGACAATTTAAATAAGAACAAGATTGAAAGAGAATCCCCACTTTACAATTAATCTCTTAGAAATAACGTCTTATTTTTATATAATAAATCTTATATAGGCAGACACAAAATAAATCCTAATCAAAACAAAACATTGATTCTATAGACAAATCCAAATAAACTAAGTTCATTTGCACTAGTTTCATCTCATAGAAGAGTGTTGAAATAACGCCTTTGAATTTCTTAGCATCCCAACATGCAGCTATTACTTCGAAGGAGCTCTACCATAGTTCGCCATGTTGATTCAACTATTGAGTCAATAGAATTCACCGCCAGCACTAACACTACAAACCATTGACATCACTGAGGTCAATCTCATACAACTCCACTAAGGGGCAAAACAAACTCATTTATGATTTTATTGAACAATTCAATGCAAAAAATTTTCAAATCCCCGACCTACATATCACACCCACAGTCTATATCTTCATGTACGCTGTAAGATATGAATCATTCAAGATTTTTCGTCAAAATGTCTTTGTCAAAGAAAACTCCATGATCACGTAGAGTCACTAGTGGTGAAAAAAATCATCAATATGGAGGAGACCTTGTATCAAAGGAAATTAGGCTTGACCACTAAAAAACTTAAGGACAAGTTGAAGATCAAGTCCAATGTACTACAGTGCTTGGGATAGACAAAAGTTAGACCCTCCTCCAACATCCTTCAAAATCTAAATACCTTGTGGTCTAACATTCTGATGGATATGAAGGACCTCAAAGAGTAAGACGCTCCCTAGATACTAGAGGTAAGAACAAGTTCACTAATATCGTAGAGACACGGCATACTTTTGCAAAGCCTTGAAGTTAAGTCCTTCATAAAAGGTGTCAGCTTAGGGATTATGCCAATCACGAAAAATGCTTGAAGAATGAGAACATTCAGGAAAGAGCACCCCGAGATAACAACTGGTTGATGGTAGGTACCATTAATATCATCATCGGTGATGTAGCCTCCGAAGAAGATTCATACAATGGCTGCAAGCAGTATGCTTCTTCATCGAGGTTAACTTCCATCAACTTTGAGGATTCGAATTCTAGGATTTTGAAGGCATATACACCTTGTACGCCAATGCTATAGTCGTGATGATGGTCATCACAAATTTTGAGGTGAAAAGAATCTTGATAGACCTTGAGAGTGTAGCCAATGGTTATAAATGGAATAAATATAGGGTTTAAGGGGATATTCAATAGAAAGGGTATTTAGAGAGTCTTCAATTGCATCATAATGACCAAAACTTAACTTTTTCAACATCTTTAAAAATAGGCTGCTGATCTTGTAAAATTTGACATAGAGTTCAAATCCCGACCTTCCATTAAAGCTTTGGCATTGGCGGACTTCATAATAGAACTCACTCCAAGGGCTTGAGAGCTAGAATAATAAGAAGACCATATGAAAGAGCAGAAAATACGGGACTTATATGTGGATGTACCATCAGTTCCTAGGGTTTATGATCTGATTCATCATCATCTGCTTGTAAAAAATTACAGAGATGTTGTGTTCAATAGGGTTCGACTTCGGGGCTACCAATAATGAGGCCGAGTATTGGCTAGTCATCATCTCCCTTGAGATCGAAGTAGAACATGTTAGGCTTATGTGATTCACAACTTGTCGTTAACCATATCAACGATACATTCAAAAGGAAAGACAAGTATGAGTCTATACTATCTGAAAGTTCATGAATTTAAAAAGAAAGATGAGAATATGAGTTTACTGTCAGAAGATTAATGATTTTCAAAGACAATTGAAGAACTGTGAGATCTTAAAGGTTGCTCTAGCTCATGATAACAAATCCAGCACTCTATTCAGGAATGGATTCAATACCTGACGAGCACCCGCAAGCGTGCATGCTGAGTCCACCGGGAAGAAATTTTTTTGTTTACAATAGATAAAATATTTAATTTCCAAACCTCTCAAGTAGCGCAATTTGCTAGAGCTTCCACAATCAAATTGGAGGTTTTGGGTTCGAAACTCTTCAATAGCAATATATTGTGCCATTTTTGTATTTCAATAATTTTTAGCAAAACTAATGCAAGAAAAGGTATTCAAACCTGTGAGCCTTCCTTAAGCATTTTGAAAGCTTGACAATCATGGCATTTGCCTGATCTTTGACACTCCATGTAACAAAATAATATATGTTCAATTTTTGCCAATTTCAATGCCAATAACCTGTGCTTTGTCCCTCTTCTTGAATTTTTTTCTGATCAATTGATTTGAGAGTTTGAATAATTAATATGGTGAATAAATTTGTAGGGAAGCTAGCCTTAGTATCATAAGGAGTCTTTCAACAAGACTTATTTAATTATTAGAAGGTACCACTTACGTTCACAAAAATCAATTGCGAAAAAGTGGGATCACACAAGAACATAAAATTCATAAAATCAAATCGTCTAAACTTGCAAGTATATGTAAATTATTAGATAGCAAAAGAATTAATGTAGATGAGAAGTAAAATTTGCATATGTCCTATAATTAATCTTAATTTTTGAATGTAGTGTTGAATTTTGATATTGTTCTTGTGTATAGAACAATAAAAAAATTAAATTCTATTTTAAGAAATTTAAAATTATTTACATAATGTTTAACCAACTTATTATTCAATCCTGTTTGACAATCATTATCCAAAAGTTGTAGTTTTCAACCACAATTATATATGTTCAGTTTGAAAAAATAATTGTTATATTTAAATTTTAGGCCTTGTTTGATTTCCAATTTTCTAAAATACAATTTTTCTCTCTTCTTTCAACCAAGCATTGTTCAATAAAATAATATTACACACAAATTCAAATTTTTTCCTTATTTTTAACCACACATTCTTCATTATTGAAAAATGCATTTTTTGAAAAACAAATGGTCATCAAAGGGGCTCTTAATATTTTATTACGTCGACAATCGATGGTCAATGGCTGTCCATGCTGACTCAGTTGCCTGGAATCCCTCTCTATTATACTTAGTTTTCTTAGGATTGGATGCCTTGGTAGAACTGTCTACGTAAAAATCATGATAGAGCCTAGCATAAGTCGAAAAACCCGCCGTTATGGAAATTGATTATGAGCCATCATGGATAAACCAATGGAAATCTGCCCGAAGATCTTCAAGTTACGAGAAGCATTAAGATTTTGAGCATAGGTGTACGCATTATATGAGTAGTCCTCTTTGGTAGGAGACTTGGCCATCAAACTCATCAGATACAGTTTCTATTGGTGTACCATGATGAAAGATGTCATAAACTATGCTAGGAGGTATGAAAAGTGACCAAGCGTCAGTAATAGTATTCATGCACGGATCGAGGATTTAATCCTAATTCACTGCTTAGGTCCTTTTCAAATCATAAATCGAATCATTTTGCAAGATGTTCGAACAAGGATCTAGATCTCCAAGGGCATTTGGCTCTACATGTTTTCAACCTCTGACCCTACAAAACATCGCACAAAACCACTTCATGTTGGCCTTCAATGTGGAAGTAGTGGATTGAGTGAGACCTATCCTCTAGTGTTATACCCTCGAGGTCGAGGAAAATAGAATGGAACAACTAGACCTCCTCAACAAGCATCACCTCTTAACAAAACAAAGTAGCCAAGCACTAAGTAAGATCAAGCGTAGAATGTTTAATATCGGGGACTGGGTGCTCAGAAAGGCTGAAGTGGCCAGTCATACAGTGACGATCTGAGTCCTAAGATTCGAATACCGCTAAAATCACATCTTAAAAATCGAAATGTGCTTTCTAAAATTTGAAAATGTGTTAAGTAATATCATAAAATTAATAAGATTTAACCTATAACAAATAAATTCATGTCAATTAAAATAAATAAATAAAAGTTTTTCTAAGCCAATAATCAAAATACGCTTAGTGGGTCTTCTTTTATGCCACTTCACTAGTCATCTCTTGCCTCAAATGCCACGAACATTTTAGCAACTCTCAGGTCCAATCTTAGAATAAAGGACCCCATAATCAATGTTTCCAAAAAAATAAATATAAAGTACATATTTAAAATCTCAAAAAACACTTATACACTAATTCATATCTTACGTGAGTGATAAGAAATTAATGTCAGCCCTTGACCTGCATGCTAATGAATATAGTATATTCGTGTGTGTACTTCAAAGAGAAATAAATGTACTTGAAAATAGAACATATGATACGTAATTATAGGCAACAATATGCATTGGTAGTCCTAATCCAATTGCAACTTTGAATTTTAAAAATGATAAAATCTTATCATTATCTCAACCGTCTTTAAAATTTTGGTTCATTAGATAATGAATTTAAAAGATGATAACATTATCTCAATAATTTTTTAAAATTTAATAAGATTTTTATCTCAAAAGAGATACAATCAAATATTATCTAAACCATTTAATATTTCATTGTAATTAAAAGCGATGAACGTAAAATATTATCTCAACTATTTAAATTTTCAATGCAATTAAGAGATAAACATTAGGAGATAAAATTAAAATATTATCTCAACTATTGAAATAAATCTTAAAGAAATATATTATTAAATAATTAAATAATACACATAAATTTATGTTTCTTTTAATTTCAACAACTTGGGCTTAAGCCCAAAATGAAAAATAAAACAAAAGATGTGTGGACGATATCCACCCGATGGACTTTAGGGTGTGTTTGATTACATTTATTTTTCATGGAAAATATCAGTTTTCCACTTAAATTCCTACTTAGAGTGTTTGATTGCTATTTTTTCCATGAAAAATATTTTTCAACTTTTGAAAATATGCCTAATTTTCCTTGTTTTTAAGGAAAATATTTTCCTTGGGTAGAGGTGGTTTTTATTTTCCACAAAAGATGGAAAATATTTTCTTTTCTAGGTGATATTTTCCATGTCAATCAAACACACTCTTAATGTAATTGACACGGCCAAAATATTAATCGTGTCTATTTTTTAGTGGGCCAAAGATAAACCAATAAAATTAGGTCCATGGGTGCAAGGAGTTACAATCTACCCCATAACAATAAATTTCATCAACGAAATTTACATTGAAATTCGTCAAAGAGTTGTGGATACTTGGCTCGCATCTCTACCTCTGCCAAGTTGCCTCTTCAACTGTTGCACCATTCACAATAAGTTCTAAGATTTCAAACGGTCCAACGAACCATGGTTACAACTTACCCTCTTGCAAAAATGTTGTTACTCTGTTCATTGGTGGACCCTACCAAAAAACTGCGAATCCTTTCTTCTTCTATTTGTATCACTATTCCATCTATCTTGGGCAATTTTTATTCTGGCTCGAATTTTTTCAATAGTGTACAATGTCTATCCAATAGTCTCTAAACCTATAATCTTTCACTCACCAACCTCATTCCAATATACTAGCGATCTAGACTTCCTCATATACAATGTTTCATATGGTGTCATAGTTCAAGTATAAATATTTTTCCCAATGTTTTTAAAACTCAAGGACACTATATCGAAGCATATCTTCCAGTGTTTAAATTGTTAGACCATTGACATCTATCTGAGAGTGAAAAGCAGTACTAAATTTTAGGTTAGTCCCCATAGTTTAGTGTAAACTTTTCAAAAGTTCGATGTGAAATAATATGATTTGTTAATGAAATATAATCCAAATACTAAAATTTAGTACTTATCCAATTTGGTGGCACGCGATTTTCTATCCCAATTATACCATAACTCAATTACCATTTTTAACTATAAATACCGGTCAAAGGTCCCCCTAATTCTCCACCAAAAATTTTATAGACATAAATGGCATGTTTCACATCAAGCAGCAGAAAGGAAAATATTGGAAATTGCAATCATATTTTTGTTTCAAAAATTTGTTTAATATATCGAGGTATGGTACATAGCACGCAGGTGATATGTTTTCTTATGCTTTTATATATTCAATTGAATATTATGAATTGCCAGTGGACCTTAAAGTTCTTTGTAAAAATATATGAAATCCTTCGAAAATTCAAGATGACCTAAGATGAGTTTCTCACTTGGTTATCAACATAAGAGGAGAGTGGTATGATTGTTTAACTGATTGTTATAATTGTGTTTCGAATTCATTCAAAGATATACTATTTAACTAGTTAGCAGATTTTTTTTTAAGATACGATTTCCATATTTTCATTTAATTTTATGGATATTCTAGTTATTCTTTTATGAAGAAATTTATTTTATTGTTCCGCATTTAACATAACAGAAAGTAAGTTTTTGGTAACACGGTCTATAAGAAAATTGGGGCGTTACAGTTTGGTTGAGAACCGAGGTCTACTTTCTGCAAACCTTTTTTTATTTAGTTTGAAATAAATGAGTTTCAATAGGAAATTACAAATTAGAAAAATATATTTTAAGTGATCTCTAGTTCCCATTTATTGTCCGAGTTTTCTTAATTTATGTATTCGCAAGATTGAAAGACTTTGTCAAAAAGATTTAATTGTCTAAGGATGGCTAGGGATTTAAACATTACACTTGTGACACCTCCTTCTCACCTTGAAGTCTTTTTTAGCTGCACGTTATTCAAATCAAGAAGATGAAAATAATATTTCAAACCACTCCAAATTTTAGAAAAATCCATTTTTAAGAACTTCTATTTAAGAAATTCCTGGCTTACAAATTTTCTATATATAAAAAATGACAAATTTTTAATACTTGGATATTTTAAGTTCATGCTTTTGATTTTACATGCCATAAAGTGTCTATTTGTTTAGTTCTAGCCCCTTGGGTGGTCCTAATAATTAATTATTTTTATGAAATTTATGAGCTAAAAGATAGTGTCAGTTTTGTTAAGTTATAAACATGTAATGATATCAAAATAAAAAATAAAAAATTCCTTGGCAGACGATGCTCACTATTCGACCGCTTTCCAATTGATCTAAGGTATGAAATAAAATATTATAGCTTTTTATCATGATTGTGAGTAATCTTGCTTCATGTTATGTAAAATTATGTTTACCTCACATAATTTATTAGTTGAATTTTTTTTTATTTCAATATTGTTCATGTGAGCTTAGAATGAAATAATTACGCCACCGAATGGTTAGGACTTGGCAGCAATTATGATGATTAGGAATAGTCTAACATACCTACATTGTGTTCAAATTGCTATCGAGAAATACATAAATTTTGAAGTGAAATGGAAACGAACATTTGTTGAGCATGTTGAAAATTTCCTATTTAAGTGGGAGCAAGCAAGATCGTTCGGATATAATGAGGGTACAATCTTCTCGATATATGGAGAAACGTGACCTATTTCATGAGGGATATGAATTATATGTGCCATATTTGCGAGAAGATTGGGATATGATTTTAAGGAATACTATGAAGATATCATAATCTTATAGAACCACAGATAATAGGAGCCAGAGCCAGAACTAGAGCCTAAGTTTGAGCTTGAACTAGATCTAGAGGAGCCTGATGAGGACCCAAAGAAAGAGCCTGATTCAGAACCAGTAGAGAAATAAAACCAAAGGCTGAGGACCACGAGCAAGAATTCGAGCTACATATTACTTAGATTGATGTTGTTGTTATTTGTGTTATACAATATTTCTAGAATAAAATTTTATTTGTATTAAAAAAATGTCGAGACAACAGCAAAAACAAGCTACAGTTATCAGGGATTTGTTAAGGGCTATACAAAATCTGGGTAGACAAAAAGTACAGGCGAGTCCCAGAAGCAACACCAGCTCAATCTTTGAATATCCTATAAAAATTGAATAAACATTTCTATCTGAAATGTAATAGGGTATTTTTTTTGTTATATATAAATTCGGGTTTTTATATAAACTTTGTGTGCTGAATATGTGATTTGTGTATTTTACACGCTTTTATAAAGTATGATTAATTTGAGTGGATTGTAACATAAATATCTGAATTTTTGTGATTCGTAGGAAAAGATTGATGTTGAATACAATGGATGCAAAAGTGGTGAATTTGAGCTTAATTATAGATTAATTTGGGCACTTGAAGATCATCCTACGTTGTAATTAATCGATCGGAGAGAAGTTTAGGATTCAGTTGGATGAAACGTTTGGGACGAAAATGAAGTTTAAGAAAGTTGTGTAAACAAATTGCAAAAAAAGAAAAATGGGCCAACGGAAAAGCAGATTTGTAACCCGTTGCCCAATCAGTTTAGGCGGTTTTGCGCATTTTTTAGTTTTATTTATTTATTGGAGTTTGTTTTGGATGGAAACTCTTCTAAAAAAAAGCATAATGCTATATAACTATTAGAAGGAGAGGAAAAAATGGTTCTACGACTTGAGAATTAGAGAGAGACACATCGAAGAAAAGCAAGAAATCGAGGGTTTGAACCATTAATTTGGACAAGAAGAGGATTTTGGTACAGAATATAACTTTTCTACATCTTTATTCAAAACCTAGAGATAATTATTCTTTGTTTTTCTTTATCCATTATGCGAAACTAAAATTTTGTTATGGTAAACAATGTACTTTATTAGGACCATTTAATTCAATTTTCAAGATTCTAGTTCTCAATTTCATATGCACTGTTTCATGCATGATTTACTTGACCAATAATTCATCGATCAAGTGAATTTATGACAAGTCGAGAGGTGAGTTATAGGTTTAGACCATGTAATAAAATTTGAGAACTAGTTTAAAAATGTGGAGATAACTTTTCTAGTTAATGAGTCATTAGTTGAATTTTTAGAAAATTTAATGCGCTAAGGTGTATCCTGATTTGTATAGAGATATGGAATTGACTTAGTTAAATAGAATCAATTTGAACTCACCATAGGTAAATTGAATACATTAGAAGAATTCGACAAAGCACTACATTTGTGAATTACTTGGGCAGTTTCAAATCCTGAGGAAAATATGGCATATTTAACTAGTTAATTGTTGTTTGCATGTATGTTGTGGGCAGATAATCTCTCCCGTGTTGAACGAGAGTTTAAGCTTAACTTTTTTCATTTTTTACATGCTGTTAATGCTTTTGGTTTTGATGAATTATGATTAATTTGAGCGGATTGCCACCTAATTTATGTGAAGTTATGTGATTTGTAGGAAAAGATTGAGGTTAAATGCAATGAATGCAAAAGGCAGTGATTTTGAGCATAATCAGGGATTAATTTGAGCACTTGAAGACCATTTGGGGTTGTAATTAGTCAAGTGGAAGAAGTATTGGATGCCATTGGATGAATTTATGAGATTAAGGAAGAAAATTTGACAAGTGAAAAGGTTGGAGGACCAAAATGAAAGTTTTAAAAAGTTACAGGTTTAAATTTCAATAAAAGAAAAATGGACTAGAGGTGGCAAGCAAGTTTGCAACTTATGGCCCACCCGCAGCTCAGTCCTTTTAGGCGGTTTTGTGTTTTTTTCTTGTCTGTTTGAATTTCTTTCGGACGGAAACTCTTCTAAAATGTATAATACTATGTAAAGACCAAAAGGAGAGGAGAAAAGGGTTCCACAACTTGAGAATTAGAGAGAAACACATCAGAAAAGCAAGAGATCGAGGGTTTGAAGCATTGATTTGGGCAAGATGAGGATCTTAGAGCAAAATTCATTCAATTTTCTACATTTTCATTTAAAATCCGATGATGTACTCAATAATTATTCTTTGTTTTTCTTCATCCATTATGCGTTGCTAAACTTTTTGTTAGGGGGAGCAATGTAATTTATTGAGACTATTTAATTCAATTTTCAAGATTGTAGCTTTCAATTTCGTATATGTTGATATTATTTATAGTGTTTAATGCTTGAATTATTTGGGCAATAATTCATTGATCTTGTGAATTTATAACGAGTCGAGAAGTGAGTTATAGGTTTAGACCACGCAGTAAAATCAAGGAACTAGTATAAAACCTTATTATAACTTTTTTTTTTGTTAATGGGAGGTCAAACAGGGGCTTAGTTAAATGTAATCAATCTGAACTTGAAAGAGGTAAATTGAATACATTGGAAGAATTCGATCGAGCACTACATTAAGTTATGAATCTTGATTGGAGAAAGGTTATCGATAAATGAAATTGTGTACCATAATATCCACATTCATATTTAAAAACTTCGATATTTGTGTGCTGTTAATAACTTTCAAGTAGTTAGTATAATTTAGAACAATAATGAAACTATAATTTGTTCTCGTTAAATAGAAGAGAAATGGTAATGAATAAATAATAGTATTTGTGGGAACGATAATCTGATCTCATAGATCACTACATTACTTGTTATTCATACACTTGCAAGATGTAAAATTGACAATAATATGACATGTTTCATCACAAAAACAAAGAAGATGCTAAGAAAGTTATAAATTTAAGTAACTAAAATCAAGTGCCCACTCTATACTTGGAGTGTCAATCGGGTGTATAAGCTCAAAAGTATTATGCTAAACATGTAATTGACATTTCAACCATGAGATCAAAGCAGAACATAACCATTGTTACCTAAATCACTAAGAGCCATAGATTTATCTACAGCA
Source organism: Olea europaea var. sylvestris (assembly GCF_002742605.1). Taxonomy (NCBI): domain Eukaryota; kingdom Viridiplantae; phylum Streptophyta; class Magnoliopsida; order Lamiales; family Oleaceae; genus Olea; species Olea europaea. Next base: position 3,464,220 of record NC_036238.1, on the reverse strand, counting down.
GTAGAAGGAAATTTCACTTGTGGTAAGGGATATTTGAAGTTTAATGCTCGAGTGGCTGGACCAGGATTCTTGTTTGTACTAGCTATGAGTTTCTATTTTGTTTCCTTGAGTTCATGCCACCACTCTTGAAATCCATGTAGATTGAAATAGGCTTCTCAAGGATGTTTAGATGGATCCTTTGCCTGGTTTGAGCCTCGTCACTTTCCTCTTGAGATAATAAACTAATGGGTTTTTGGTGCCATAAAAAATATTGTGGCAATAACTCCCATACAGCACTCCACTGGAAATCTTATGTAGTTGTTGATCAATTTTGGATCCATAGAATTAATGAGCCATTCCTTTGGCATCAATTTTGGATCCATAGAATTAATGAGCCATTCCTTTGGCACCGCATTTTCAATTAAAATGATGATCCATCTCTTCAGAATGTGGAAGATCCATTATATATATTCCTACATGTCTTTATTTTATTTTATTTTATTTTTTTTTGAGAAAAATACATCTCAACAACCTAGGACCAAAGTGCATAATTTGTCTTGTCCAACTTTAGGCCAATTAGAGTAGCAATAATTCATTAATCGGTGGTGTTGGTGTCTGGTTTAACATTTGTGTTATTGTGGATTTTAGGTTACGTCTACAAGGGTTGAACTCTATCCTTGGGATCGTTCTATCAAGGGAGTTCATTTTCTCAATCTCTATAGTCTTCAGTTTCCACTTTCTGCTGTTCTATAGAAAGGAAAGGAAAAATTTTAATTCAATTATTTTCCAGAATACAAGAGGATGCTTATATAGATAACATGTTCAAAAATCTATATACGAAGGAATTTGGTAAATGTTCATGTTCGGTAAAATGTTAAAACATATGGGATCGTTTACAAGTAATAGTTTTAAGAGTAAATATATCGTCCCACAATGAATAAATTCAAAGTTAAAATGTATTAATTCGATTTCAAATTTGAATCTTATCGAAACAAAAGAATTTTGATTTTTTGTTTGGTTAACTACTAATAAATCCTAATTATTATCCAAATTTACGTGAAGATTATGAATGAGAAAAATATGTTGAGATTCTGAATTTATCTATTATTCTCCCGTTGCGATTGTTGACCTATGTTCTCTAGTATAATTTATGCATAATAGACCATCACTAATCCAATTTTATCCAACTATCTCTTTCAACGTAAGCTAGACCTATTCTTAAGACTGACAAAAAAATCCCTATCCCGAATTTATATACAAAATTAATTCATTTAATTGCATGATTATGTATTTGAATTATTCTTAACATTTATTAAGCCTTTTGTTTGATGGTTGCATTGTTCTAGACTTATTTCGAAACTCTCAAAATTAAAACAAGCAACTATTATCTAAATGTCAATCATGTATTGAAATAATAATTAAGTGTGTAGTATCAATCAAAAACATAAATTAATAATATAGGTTTCATCTTCATCTTAATACTAAAATAGGCTAGCATCTCCATGATGTAAAATTCCGAACTCTAAATGGTAATTTAGATGAAAAGTGGGGAATTGTATTATATGCATTTCAAGGTAGCAAAAGGAAAAGGCGTAGAGTAATGGAACCAAGTGATTGGGTTTGGGTGCTTAGGCAAAAACAACTTGTTCGAATACAAAGAAGGTCAAGGTTTCAGCTTAGAGGAGATGTCCATTCCACATCGTTGCAAGGATTGAAAACAATGGTTACAACTTGAATCTTCACAATACAGATTCGAGGTCAAATCCGAACCAAGGAAATCAACAATCATATGAAGTTTAGGTCCAACTTGAAAAGGAACCAATGATGAGATCACTAGCAAATATGATCAATGAAGTCATGCAACTTGTTCAAGATACGGAGGCCAAGAGATTGAAGTCAACAAGCCAGACACCAAGTTTCATGTAAGGCATGAAGATAGAAACAATTGTGTTGGATGCATTGGAATCCAAAAAATAAAAATAAAATTGAAAGGCAGTTGGATGACTATGTTGTAGCATAGTATAAAACAAGATGCTATATAGCATGTACTATTCTCAAAACAAAAGAAGTTGAATTTTGTTGTTCTATGTTGTCGCAAGAGTTATAACTTTGCCGTAGTATAGTTCATTTTCGAAACACCTATTTTTCAAATTTTTCATAGAATTATATTTTTGATAGAACTCTTGTCATGGTATATTTTTCATAAAATTATGTTTTAATTAGGTTTTTATGGGTTCACTACCAGTAGGGTTCATTATTGACATTGTAAAGAACTCATAATTATTCATTATTTTCATTGTAAAGAACACATATTATTTTCATTATAAGCCAGATTTATTTTCTTCTTATTCTTCATTAAACTTAATTTCGAACTTATCAAGATCTCATCTTTGTGGCGTTCAACAAATTAATAGCAAGGTTCATAATTTTTGTAATTAAGGGGTCAATTTCTTGCATAACTTTGGTTCCTTGATTCGATAATTAAGGGGTCAATTTCAAGCTTCAAACTGTGATTTTAGCTTTGTTGGATTGTGATTCAATCTTTTTCACATCATTCACGCATATAATTTACTGATGGCAGGCTTTTCACATAACTTATATATGTTAAAAAAATCTTCATCAATGACATATGTATATCTTTAACATAATCAAATCGAAGAACTTTTGATACTTAAGGAATTAAGAAGTATGTAATAATGCATAAGCAATAGGGATAGTCTCGATATTCTCCATCCACTTTGCATGCCTCTTGTTCAACTTATTTTGGCCCTTTAAATGTTTCAATTTATGATCAGTGTCTACTACAAACTCCTTTGGCCATATATAGTGTTGCTGGTCTTCGAAGTTTGAACAAGTTCATGAAGCTGAGCTTTTTACTCAAAAATGATATGGGCAGCCTATCTTGCATTAAAAAAGGCTCCATTCTTATTTTTGAGGCATCACATTCAATCTAAAAAGCTTTTGTTAAAGTTATGTGTTGATAAAAGAGGTGCAGAACACAACCTATAGCATTTTCTTGTTCAAGGCCCCCATCAATAACCAACACCTTTTCTTTACACAATTTCAATGGGTGGCGTAGCCCACTTTCTTTAACAAAACTCCTATAAAAGCTAGTTAAGTCATGAAAGCTAAGGCTCAATGATGCTTTAGGCATTTACCTCCATGATGAATTTTACTTTTTCTTCATCCACTTCTACAACTTTTATACTATTCTTAAAATTAGGATAGAGTTTTTTTTTTTTTTTGTCTCAAAACAAAAAGAACACATTTTCAAATGCTCAACATGCTCATCTAAGCTCTTGCTATATATATACACTAGAATATCATTAAAACAAACTACTACAAATTTACTAATGGATGCATATAAACATAACTCATTAATCTTATGAAGGTGCTAGGTGCATTAGTAAAATGAAATGGTGTAACTAGTTACTCGTATAGTCCCCGTTTTGGCCCCATTAATTTTTATTCCATTCACATTTCATTTCTCTATCTACTATTTTCAACCACACAGCTTTCATAAAATAATATTGCACGTAAATCAAAAACTTTTCTTTCTTTTCCAATCACTGATTTTTCAAAAAAGTACTATTAAACCCATTTTCATTTCCACAATGGGGGCCAAAAGGGGGGCATAATCCATATTTAGTCTTAAAATTAAATTCCCATCCGTCTCTTTCTTTCATTCTAGTTTGGCAACACTTTTAAGATCTGTCTTACTAAAACCACATTACCTATGCAATTCATCAAGCATATCATCAAATTTAGATATGAGATGATACTTCTTACAGTTATATTGTTGGCTACCCTGCAATCAATGCACATTCTTCATGTCGTATCCTTTTTTAAGTACAAGTAGCAATAGAAACCACATTACCTCCCAATGGTTTACTCACTAGGACTTTCTTGTTGACCTTGGCCTTCCCACGTTCATTTAACCATTGTAACTTATAGGATTTAGGATGTTTTATCAAAGGATAAACCCAACTTCTCAACAAGGGTCTTACTATCTACATTGGAACAGCTCCCCTATCTATAATCATACTACACACTTTGTTGTTAACACGACATCTAGTATTAAATATCCTCTCAGTTGCTCAATATCATCTACCTCAATTTGGCACAAAGAGCACGCTTTGCAACAAGATACTCTCCTTATCAGTACTCTAGCCCCGTCATCAATACCATCCTCCAACTCAGGCATCTCGTCTGTTCTTTGCCCGTTAACTCCTCAATTTGCCTTTAAACTCCTTTGACACATCAAGATTTCTCTTATAGGCTAGTCAATTTCGAATAACAGCTCCACATACAAAATCAATTTGATGCTCAACGCCTCTAATGGGTGCAAACACAATAAGCATTTTATCAATGAACACGTCCTCAAATTCCTACAAAACTAAGGAGATATTAGTTAGTTTCCTCTAATCTTTTTCATGATTTTCAGCCATCTCCCTAATTTCTCTCTCACTCTCGTTTTTTCTTGAAATTTCAATTTCTCTCTTTCTTTTCCATTTTTGCCTCATGTTTTTAACTTCAATTGGTCCTCATAGGCTTATTTTGGTGGTAAAGGAATAAGAGTAACTAGTTTCCTATATTTGACGAAGCTATACCTATCTTTAAACCCCATGTATTTAACCACTGTAACTTACAGGATTTAGGATGTTTTATCAAAGGATAAACCCAACTTCTCAACAAGGGTCTTACTATCTACATTGGAACAACTCCCCTCCTATCTATATTACTACACAATTTATTGTTAACACGGCATCTAGTATTAAATATCCTCTCAGTTGCTATTATCATCTACCTCAATTTGGCACAAAGAGCACGCTTTGCAACAAGATATTCTCCTTATAATGGGTACTCTATCCCCATCATCCATAGCATCCTCCAACTCAGGCATCTCATCGCTATCACTTTCAACTTTAGTCATCACTTCCCCATTATCAAATATAATCATTGCCATTTTAATTGGACATGGATGCAATGTGCTCAGAATCCAAGCAGCAGTTGATATCCCTATTCCTAGAAGGTTGGGAATCGGACTTGGGTTTATTTTTGCTAGCTAGGTTACCCTAGGTGGTTTGGTCTTACTCTTTGACGCAACCCCATCACTCTTATTACTAACCAATTTCAATCTTATAGGAGGATTAAGAACTCGAAGAATATTTTGCTACTCATTTTACTTTCAATTGCCACTCCACTTTCGCAGCCATGTGTATTATGACCCTCTAACTCCACATGGTCTCCCTATCCTCCACAACATAAGCCCTAATCATAGCTACCTCCATATCCTTATGGCAATCCTCTACGCTTCTTGAACCTTAAGTAAGGATCTATAATTTTCATAAAAGGTACCTATATTAATGACTAGTTTACAAATTGCCTCATCATGAGAGGTTTTAATTCAATTCTATAGGTTTGACATAAATTCTTCTTCTATCTATCACCAATTGATGCCACCATTATATTGAATCATCAGTAAACTCAATCTGGTAGCTTCACCCTTTTCTCCTCAAAACAATTATGGCAATCAAAATATCAACTCAAACTTTTTCTCCCACTCCAAATAAACTTCAGGATTGTTTCTACCTTGGAAGAAAAGTATTTTCATCTCAGCTGTCTACCTCATCTCAGCCCCTATCACAGCTATCTCTTCTATTCTTCATCTTAACCACTTCGGTCACCGAGATTTAATTATCCTCATTTTCACTTTTTACTTCATTCTCCTCATCAAATTCGGCCCTAGGTATATTCACCCCTAACTTGCCTCCTACTATCTAGGAACCATTGTGTTTGTCCCCTTTCTAAGTTTGCAATCGCCATATCCTGCCTATCTATTGTATCCCTAATTTCTCCATAATAAAGGACTCAAGAATGAAAGATCATGAGAAGAATCGAAACACCCCAAGCACTCTAGGAAAAAAATTCTTAAAGTTTTGGTTTATGCCTTTTTCACAACAAGATCGATTTCCAATGATATTTCATGTATCTAATAGGAAAATAACACCACTAGAATTTGGGTTATGCTTTTCTTTAAACTTTTGATGAATTCTTGGAATTGGTGAGATATTATGACTTTTTCCAATTTTTTTTTTAAATTCTCGCACCTCTTGTTTAGGGAAAAAAAATTGAACCAATGATTTCTTGAATCAAGAACCAAGGTTCGAAGGATTGAAAATCACAAAGATTGGAATTCTTTGATAATTTTTTATAGTTCAATTAAGAACAAGATTGAAAGTAAATATTTGCTTTATAATTAATCTCTCAAAATAATATGTTGTTCTTTGTATAATGAATAAAACTTTACATAGGCGGACTCAAAATAAATCCTAATCAAAATGAAACCTTCTTTCTATACATAAATCTCAATAAACTTGGAAACTGTAAAAATTAAAAATTAAATGTAACTAAAATACTAAAAAATAATGAAAATATCCAGGAACTATCTCAAAACTAAAAAAAAAAATGCTAAAATAGACATTTAAATAATGAAATTTGATACCATTAGTTTGACAAAGTCATCCAAAAAGAATGTTTAAAATTGAAAAATACTCTCGGATTGTACTCATAAATGAAAATCTGATAATTGAGCTAAAAGTTATACGTATTTTCATATATCCTCCTTATTCCTTTGCTTTTCTGATTGTTTAGGATTTTCTCTTCAAATTGATCCACATTAATTCCCTTCCACTTCAAAACAATTCGAAATTGAGTTGTCGTCGAATACTCATTATTGTTTGAAACATACTCATAAATATTTGTAACATTCTGGTTGGGATCTCTAGACTCGAATTCCTTCAACTTAGTTTGAATCAAATTTACTAAGCTCGGTTCTTCCTCTTTCAAGCTCATATTAAAATGTGGTGTCTTGTACATTGCACTTGAACTCTCGTACCCATATAACAAGTCCTTATCTGAGTTTCTTGATCTTCTTTGCCCAAGCTCCTGTTTGATCCCCATTACTTGAAAATGAAAATGGGGAAAATAGTTTTTTTTAGAAAAATGAGTGATTGAAAAAGAAGGAAAAGTTTTTGATTTACGTGTAATATTATTTTATGGAAGATTGTGTGGTTGAAAATTGGAGAGAGAAAAATGTAATGTAATTTAATTTAATGGGAATCAAACAGGGGCATAGTTATCAACCCCTCTAGAACATGGAAATGGATCCTTGCTGGCTTGCCTTCCATGGTTTTCATCAACTAAGTTTGGTTCTTCCTTCATTCACATTTTGATTCTTTGTGTCTTGCTTGTCGTTTTGAAAGCCCACGTAGTTTGGACAAGTCTTCACATAGTTTCCTTGATCTTCTTTGCTCTTGATTTTGTTATTAGTCCATTAAAAACATGTAAATGATCCTTGCTAACTTGCCCTCCATGATTCTCATCATCCCCCTTTCAAAAGAAGCCTCGAATCTTCACTTGTATCAAGAAGAGAAAGATCAGCAACATTATAAACTAGCAGACACGTTATACTCACTTGGAAGGTGGTTTGCATGCATTTTCTAATATCATCTCAAGAATTTGGAATGGTCTATCTCCTTAAGAATTTTGCCCCTTTCACATGCACACCAAAACCCAATCACCTTGTTTAAATGTCACGTCTTCTTACTTTATTGGATTGAGAAGCATAATGTCTATTCTTTTCAATTTGAAGACGAACCTTCTCATGGATTGACTTTACCAATTAAGCCTTCTTCCCATCTAAAATGCCTCTTTTGTCAATAGGTAAAGGAATTAAATTCAAAGGAGTTAGTAGATTAAAACCATGCATGTATAGTATGCAAATTCTACAAATGGTAAACAATTCGCCCAACTTTTTAAAAATTTTATTGATTATAGTGCGCAAACTATTGTTTGGTCCCCAACTTTCCCCATAAAATTTTTCAAAAGTTGTTAACTTAACATTCCTATCAATCACAATACTCTTAGGTATATCATGCAGTCACGCTCTCTCTCTAAAGAACATAACAGCAACGATCATAGCATAATCTATTTTCTGATGCGATATTGAATGTGTCATCTTACTAAACCTATCTACAACCACGAATATGGAATCTCTACCCCTTTTAGTCCTAGGCAACCCCAATATAAAGTTCATAGTCACATCAACCTATGGCTCACTAGGAATAATAGATAAGGGTGTATTTTACCTCATGGTAAAACGTTAGATTTGGCCTTTTTACAAGTAATGCATCCACTACAAATATGATTTACATCTATTATTCTAAAAGAGCTCATGCTACATTTCTAATTTTTTTCAAAATACCGAATGCCCTATCAAACTCCCACCACGTGCTTCATGCACTAACAATTCATGCATGGAGCAATTAGGTGCACATAATTTATTTTCTCTAAACAAATAACCATCACGCATATAAAATTTATCAATATATATATATGTTTTCCGTACATTCAATCCATTCATCTCGGCCACAAATAGCTAGATTTCTGAATGGATAATATAGGGATGTAACCAATGTAGTTGAGTTACAACATTATGTGTGAAGGTGGATAGGCAATTAAGGAGGAAAGGAGCGGAATGGTATTCTTCGAGCTTTATCCTCCTTGAACATTGAAGTGGGGTAGTAATAATCGAAGTGATGGAGTTTTCTCAAAGAGTAAGACCGAAACACCTAGAGGAAAAGAAGAGGTAGCGAGCAAAAATAAACCTAAGTCAAGTTCCCAACCTTCTAGAAAAATGGATATAAAGTATTTTAAGTATTTGGATTTGGGGCACATTACATTTCAATACCCAAACAGAAGGGAATTGATCTTGCATTACAATGGAGAAGCAGTGACTGAGAGTGATAGTGATGAGATGCGGGAGTTGGAGGGTGCTAGTGATGGTAATGGAGTAAAGTACCCAGTAAAAGATGAAGCGCTTGTTACAAGAGTGCTTTTAGTACACAAATTAAGGTGGATGATGTGGAGCAATAGAGAATATTCATATTTTACACTAGATGTTGTATTAACAGCAAGGTATGTAGTATGATTATTATAAGCAGGGGAAATTTACCAATGTAGCTAGTAACACCCTTGTTGAGAAGTTGGGCTTCTCTTGTTGAAATATCCTGCAACCTATAATTTGTAGTGATTGAATAAATATGGAGAGGTCAACAAGAAAGTCTTGGTAAACGATTAGAAAGTATAGTGATGAGGTTGGTGTATGCTGGGCATATCAGTATGATGGATATTCTGATGAGGTACCATCCTGTGCGATAATGATGGATTTAGAAATATGTATAACTTTGTCAAAGATGGAAAATCAGATTCATTTGTTCCTTTAATACCAAAACAGGTCTATGAGGATCAATTGAAATTAAAAGATGAAGAAGAGAAGAAAAAGAAAGAAAACAAAATTTAGAGTGAAACTGAAAGTTCAAGAAAAAAGAGAAATAGAAAAGATAGAGAGCTTGTAGGGAGCCAAAATAAATAAACAAAATACAAAAGAGAGTTTTTTGCAAAAGTGAGTGAAACTAAGAGAGCTTTCATGGAAAATTAGCCTTTGATTTTGCTGATTTACGAGGAATTCTTCTTTATAATCTTGAGGAATCTAGCCAACCTCTTCCTAGTTTGGCTGTTTTCTTTTGCACGAATCTGAAGACTTGTTTCCTAAGAATATGCCAAATAGGTTACCTCCCATTTGAGGCATTGGATATCAAATTGATTTTATACCAGGAACTGTTATTCAAAATTGACTGGCCTATAGAATTCCCGAAGACAAAGGATCTTTAGTAAGTGGAAGAATTGATGAGCAAAGGGTATATGAGAAAGAGCATGAGTCCATGAGTAATGCCTACTTTACCTAAAAGGGATGGGATGTGGAGAATGTGCATCGATTGCAAGACAGTCAACAGCATAACGGTAAATTATCGTCAATCTGTACCTAGATTTGATTATATGCTTGATGAATTGTATGAATCTTGTATTTTTAGTAAAATAGATCTTAAGAATGGCTATCACCAAATTAAAATGAAAATGAGAGATGAGTAAAAACCTGCTTTTGAGACTAAATATGGGTTATATGAGTGATTAGTTATGTTATGCCCCTAATTGAACTACTTCGGAAAGTCCACCACCACATCAGGCGAGCTATGGAGCGATCATCCGAAGTGGTTCCCCTAAGTGGTTCCGATGTGACTTCACCAATGGAGATGATCTACTATCACACTACGAGGCAGGACTGACCAAAGCGCCCTAGCCCCTGAATTCGAGGCGAAATGAACCCCGTGGGACCTCGGCCTGAGTATCCGCCGTCGATTTCAAAATGAGATCTTTGTCAAGATTTTTTCTGTCCCTAAGGTTTAAAGTGATTTGACGTCTCCATAAGGCTAATTGATGTGACCTATCAACTTTATGTAAACTCAACTCGGGAGAAGTAACTACCTGCCCACTCTATAGACGCGACTGATTGACGCCTATGAGCAGATGCTTCATACCGTTCAGATGTATACACGTGTCCCACATCGAACGGCTCTCCTCACCTATAAATACCCAAGGTTTGGCAAGAGGCAAATGTAATGAAACTCTTACTACTTAGCACTCCATAGCAAGCAAATATATATTCTACTCCCCACTATTTTGCACAACCTTGGTACTATTCCGATTACCTGAGCCTAACTTGATCGTTAGAGTGTATACGACCATCGCCACCCCCGCTGGTACCGACCGTGTGCATCTGACCGTGCGTTAATTGTGCACAGGGAGGAATACATGGAGTGGCTATCGGGTGGCCATGTGGAGGGTCCAATTTTTGAGGTCAACAGATTGGTGTCGTCTGTGGAAAAACTTCCATTTCAAAGTTCTACATTCTCCACCGAAGAAAACACCAGAAAACTAGCAACTTACCCTAAAAAGGGCATGTTCTTGAAAAAGAACAAAGTCGAGTTATATCTCGAATTCTTATCACCTTTGATAAAGGAGATAAAATGAGTTCTAGCCATGAAAACGACAATCCCATGAGAGAGGCCTCTGAAGAAGAGGTGCTCCATAACAATGTCACTCACCAGAGACCCCATCATCAGCGTCGCCGAGGTGCAAGAACAGCCATGCTCACTGAAGGGATGACTCAAATAGCGGCGGGCATGAGAGACATCGCAGCTCAGAACATGGCGATGCGTGAACTTCTCATGCAAGCCTAAGGTCATTAGTGCTATCAAATACCCCAAAAGATCTTATTCAGTGCAGGAAGCCCCTGTATCTCTTCCCGAGGTCATATGAGCCAGCACACAAAATGCTCCCTCAAAAGAGAAGTGGGCGCAGAAGCCACATCCTATGTGCAAGGAAGCTAGCCATCGGAACCACAGCTATGGGACAATTTTCCTCAAGAATAAGAGGAACAAAGGTCAGTAAGTATTTTTGACCGAATAGGGCAGGACCCTAGTAATAGGGCTCGCTCAGTTCGAAGATCAGTTTGGCAAGACCAGGAATAAGAACAGGCACCTCCTCCTAAAATTACCAGACCACTCACGAAGATTGTTAAAGAGTGTAGGACTCCTCGTTTGGCCCCTGAACAAGGAACGTGCATTTAATACTATTAGTACATGAATAAAGTGTCTCCAATGCCATGTTTCATGAGGACTTGGGCTTTACCAATATCTATTTAAGCTCTTGGAAAGCTCGTTCATACTCGTAATTCAAATCGTAACCCTCGTTTCTTCTGAAAACTTTGAAGAAAGGAAGATGATGAAAACCACAGGACGATGGCTAGCACGGATTCGTGATTGTGGAAGAACGACCGATAACAAATTTCTAGCAAAAAAATCAAGGGAGCCATGGGAATTCTTGTCCATCCTATGTGTTTCAAGAGTTTGAGTGCAACAATCAATACACAAAGTTTCAAGATGGGCATGAAAGAAGAACCAACAATAGTGCACTTAATTCAAGCTAAGTTAGAAGAAATGAAGCCTAAAGTACAGCCAAAAAGCAGCCCACGTGCAGGTAATTGGTCAAGCACATATAGAGGCAAAATTTCAACATGTAGCCATATCAATTGAATAGTGTGTGCAATACTAAAATCTAAAGGCGGATTAACTTTTCCCTTCTCATTTAGAACTCTATTTGTTTGATTTTTTCTAGATATTTTACGAGTTATTTAGAATTTCTTTGTTATTGCATATACATTAAGCCCCCGTTTGATCCCCATTAAATTCAATTATATTACATTCCATTTTTCTCTCTCCTATTTTCAACCACACAATCTTTCATAAAATAATATTACACGTAAATCAAAAACTTTTCCTTATTTTTCAACCACTCATTTTCCTAAAAAATACTATTCCCCCATTTTCATTTTAGGTAACGGGGGCTAACTTACCACAATTAGAGAATTTACAACCTAGAAATCAGTTCCTTTTACTGAACACCAAATCCGAATTTCATCATGGCTGCTCTGAGTTTCACTCGGATTAGACCTTCAAAACTTGGATTCTAACCTATTAAAGAGGAATGCTATGCTTTAAGTCTTATATTAAGGCCCTGTTTGATCCCCATTACCTGAAAATGAAAATGGGGGGAGTAGTACTTTTTGGAAAAATGAGTGGTCGAAAAAGAAGGAAAAGTTTTCGATTTACGTGTAATATTATTTTATGAAAGATTGTCTGGTTGAAAATAGGAGAGAGAAAAATGGAATGTAATGTAATTTAATTTAATGGGGATCAAATAGGGGATAAAACATCCATCTTGATAAATATAAGTTAAACTCAAGGGATTATTTAAAATCAAAGGGTTCAATCATTAATATTTAGCAACTATCAAATCTCTATCCATGTTGATTTCCTTCATGTTCTTGCAAGCAATTATCCCCTTTTCACAACCACAAATTCACCAACAACATACAACATGGTCTCAAGTAAGATCAGAGGATCAAAAGATCTAAAACCTTCAAATATAATGAGCCCCTGTTTGACCCCCATTAATTTTCATTCCATTATATTTCATTTTTTTCTCTTCTATTTTCAACCATATAATCTTCCATAAAACAATATTATACGTAAATCGAAAATCTTTAACTTCTTTTTCAACCACTCATTTAAAAAAAATGTTCCACCCATTAATTTTTTCACAAAGGGGCCAAACGGGGGCTGAATACAAACCTCAAAACTGTGAACTAGCACAGCTGCCCAACACTTTCAATTCCAACTTCCTGTTTTCTATTTCCCTTTGGCTCTTTTGCTCTTTTTCCACTTGGAATCTATTGGGGACAAGTTAGAGGGGTTGGTATCTTATTTAGGAAGTGAAGAAGAGGTCTTTAAGAGGTTGAGGTCGTGGATCTTGCTTAAGGATTAAGAAAATGTGGCATGCAGCCAAGTTAACAAGTGTTAAGCATGAGGTAGCTTCTTCCAGTAATATTTGTCTTTTCTATCATCTTATCTTGATCCATATTGGCGTAATATCTATCTATATGGAAGCACCAAGAGGTAGGAGACGTGCTGGATACCTTAAAGATAAAGAAATTGGATGGTAAAATGACAACTATACCAAGCATGAGGTGGTCTTTTGTGGTAACAATCTGATTTTGCATCCATCCTTGAAGGTACAATCTATTTTAATGTCCTTGGCTTATTTTAATGTGTATACAATCTATTTTACTTGCCCTAAGATCCCCTCATATTTTATAGCGCTAATTCCTTAACTGTTTCTTTAACTACTTACCTGATTAAACCCAATTCTTGACGGACTTCAACAATTTTCACCTTAACGTTTTTAACATCACATGGCCCTTATAGCTTTGTATTTTGACCATGTCACTTCATGCCTCATGTCCCAAATAGGTTAAAGACTCAGTTAGTGTTTAGAATAACCATGATTATCTGAATTAAAAGCGAGAAACTTTACCAATAATGATTCCTAAACTTTCAAGATCACCATATTTAACACATCAATTAATGTAAGATTCTCCATCTAGGTCAAGGAGTCGAAGACTAACACCATATAAAGATCTTTAGAACCTCAATATTCAAATGCAACGGTTTCAGATAAAGCATTTAGGATAATTGATGCAAATGACATTGTAAATAGCATGAATCATATTGGCCAAATGGGTATTTAAAACGAAATATAAATTAAGGGTGAAAATGTCAGAAAATGAAAGGTATGGATGTTTTGAACAATAATAATGAAAAGTAGGAACGTTTTGTGCTAATTACCCTTTTAATAATTTATTAGGACTCATTTGCACTTTTTTTAAAAGTTTGGGAGTATGATTGCAATTTATTCTTTAACTTTCTTTTCTTTTATACAATTTTTATTTAAATAAGTGGTATATTTGTCATTTTACATGAGAAATTTGATGGAAATGATGATTTCTGCAATAAAAGGTGCATGTAAGGGTAAAAGTGCCAAAAAACGAAAGGTGGGGATGTTTTGCACAAAACATTGAAACGTAAGGACGTTTTATGCTAATTACCTTCCAAAGGTCCTTCTCAAAAGATAAGGTCCGGTTCAGATTTACTTGTGTCATGTTAAGTCACAATGTTTCGATGTGGGTTCTCTATCATACTCTATCTCTACCTCATCGACCTTATTCTTAACATCCCTAACCTCCTGCAAGATGATTGTAAACATGTTGATTCCAACAATGTAGCCCTATTTTTGGCTGCAAAACTTCTCCCAAAATGCAAGCATCCTCAC
>NC_036238.1:3373814-3449293 GCF_002742605.1 Olea europaea var. sylvestris | reverse complement strand
GATTTGTTGCCAAGAATCTGTGATGTCTATCCAACTAGTGGTAAAGTAGTCTTAGGAAGGCAGATGGAGAATGAATACACGTCGAGGGGCACGCTCCTGAGACGATACATTAGAGGTACGCACAACTCATGGCAGATAAGGGTGAGTTTTTGTGACAAGGAAATGAACTCCATGTGTTACAAACAGCAGCAACTGATGCATCTAGCACAGAATTGGATCCATGCTTTCTAATGTATCAATATCGATTTAATACAAAGCCAAAGTAACTAGACCATGGGTTTTTCCACGTTCTAATATAACTGGTGCTATCCTCTCAATTTGAAAATGACAAAAAACAGTAGGGTTCGTAGCCTCAAGATGTGTGCCATGGGGTATGATCCTTAAGATGCCTCTACTGGCCGAATTGTGAGGTACACCCGGAGCCACATGGGAGATTTTCGTGGCCACTAAATTCAATGGTGTGGGTACGGAAATTTGGGTCCCAGCCAGACAAGCTAAATTTTGAATTTCACTTGGCTAACGATCCAAACTTTTGGTGTATAGAAATTGATCAATTGTAGGATAGATTAAATCAATCGATCGTAATTATATAACTATACATATATAGACGTGCATAATTGTAGTAATACTATATTGACTTTTACCATAATTATATATAGATAGACACATAATTATAGTAACACTATAATCTAAATCAATTGATGGTAATTATATAT
Source organism: Olea europaea var. sylvestris (assembly GCF_002742605.1). Taxonomy (NCBI): domain Eukaryota; kingdom Viridiplantae; phylum Streptophyta; class Magnoliopsida; order Lamiales; family Oleaceae; genus Olea; species Olea europaea. Next base: position 3,448,577 of record NC_036238.1, on the reverse strand, counting down.
AAATATACATATATAGACATATGTAATTGTAGTGATGAATCAATCAAGCATTATATATAATCATACATACATATGTATATGTATATGTAATTATAGAAATCACATAATTTAATCCAATATGCCAAACTTATCACTATAAATTTGGCTATAATCTGATAAAATAGTTTCATTATGTCAATGAAGTGGAATTGGTAGCATTGGTTTAGGCCAAACATGGATTTTCCTTAACAAATCCCTTAACTATTCGAATTCTTTGCTACATGTAGTATGGAATATAAATTCAAATGTCATCGTGGAGTCTATAGTGCATGTTTGCTTTATCGAACCCCATGATAAGGCACCTTCACCTAATTTGAAAATAGACCCACTAGTTGATCCATGATCTTCTCTATCCGTGTCTAAACTAGCATCCATGAATCCTTCTAAAAATAGAGGATAGCCATCATAATATATAGTCCGTCTTAAGTGACCCTACTTTCCAATGTAATTGACTTTGATTACTTAATTTCCCAACAATAAAGACTATCAACTTGTTTGAGCACCATTATTTAGAAAATATGCATTCTTTTACAGTACTTTGATATCATTTCAACTCCACATTTTTCAATAAAATAGTATTACATGTAAATACAAATTTTTTCCTTATTTTTTAACCACACATGATATACACTATTCAAAAATTCATTTTTTTCTTCCAAAATGGTGTCAAACAAGGGCTATAATTGGTCTCGTAGACACCATAGCATACATTAGACACCCAATAGATCGTATATATTTGGCAACCACTTTTTTCACATTGGAAGAGTCTAAAACTATAGTAAAATGGTATGGACCAATTTACAATCTAGTTATCAAACTTTCTAAATATAATTTCTATATACATAATGAGTTGAGTCAATATGACCCCGTTATCTTTCCTTTAATTTCTAAAATTGTAATTCACAAGTCCCATATCTTTCATATTAAAGTTGGTGTTGAGCCTTGAAATCCAATTTGCAAACCTCATCAGTAACTCGTGAAGTGTAATGTATAAACAAGAAGAACAAAATAAAGGTTCGCCCAAAGACCACGATCAATTTTCCCTGACTAGGTTGGCTACAGGCTAACATAAAAAGTGCATGGATAATGAATAATGCAGAATTCAAAATCAAATATTTTAGAAGATAAACCAACAAGGGTCCTCATTTGCCACTCACCTAAAAAGACTAAACTAACCGCAAAGCTTGGAGGAAATCTATAAATACCTTCTCATTTGAAGAGAAAAGCATGCATTTCAAATATCTCCCTCTCGAATAGCTATTTTCCTTCTTGCTCTAGTTTGAGCGTCAAAATTAGTAAGATTAGGAAGTGAAAGTCCTAGCTAGTTGAATAGGATTTGTTGACATATTTGTATTGTTAATTGGTGCTATCGGTGGAAATTTGAACAAAGTAGACCAGAAATTCCATTTTTTAAGTTTAGAAATAAATAAGACCCAAACAAATGAGAATCCAAAGGACAATAGTGTTCGAACTAATGCACAAGTAAGTTCAAGGTTAGAATTTACCTAAGGGATGACCGAAGATCTGAAAGCACTAATGGAGGAATGCGCTATTATGCACAAAGATACAAAACTTGGAAGTATCTGGGAAAATGTAAGCTCACAGATTATTAAGCAGTCCTTATCCTCTTCAATTTACATCTATCACACTTAGATTGAAATTTCAAGAACCGAAGATGTAGTTGTGACCCTTAATAATAGGTGAATGCTTTCACTTTATATTCCTGGACAATGAAAGCACAAAAAAAGTCCTATACGATGAAGCATTTGAACAAATGGAAAAAGTAATCCTTAGATCCTATGTTAGATTCTCACTGCTTCACTAGAGGAAGCCCAGTCCTTCGCAACAAATCACTTTACTAGTGAAGATAGGAGAAGAACCATTTGGCATACCAAGGATATATAAATTTTGACATTATCAACAGTAAATGCATATGATGGAGTCCTTAGACATCCTTCCCTTAAGCAGGCAAACATAGTCATCTCCATCCATCATTCATATGTAGATATTCCATGAATAAAAGTAGGAACAGTGAAGTAGCTAAAAAAGAGGCGTGAGAGCTCTTAGGAATATTGTTGTCATAGTTAAGACGACTAAACTTAGGGCTAAACTAGAAATTGATGACTCTATTGACCCCACATAACTAAGTGAGCATCAGAAGCGACAGTGATCAGTGAACTAGAAAGTTTTTTTCATTAGCTTAGATAATTCAAGCAAAGCCCTAAAAATCGGCGAGAAATTAAGTAATCCAAAGAAAGGCTTTTTAAAAGCTTCCTAGCTACAGGTATGGATATGACTAGAAACATGCAGACATGATAAGAATGTATCCAAGGTTGCCCATTTTGCGTTGATGCTTGACCCTAAGATCAAGCCTAAAATACAAAGGCACTGGCCAATGAGCATCGAGAAGCACTAAAGTGCGAGATGGATAAGCTATTAGAGAATAACTTTATTTGTAAAGCTTGCTACCAAGTTTGGGTATGTATGAGGAACTGGCCAACAAGCATAAAGAAGTACGAGGCACCTGTCATGATTTTAAGGACACGAAAAAATTTTGTCCTAAAACATATCTCCTAGATATTCATGGATGAATATCTAGGAATAATCGGATCCCGATGTATGGGCTTGAAGTGGAATATACAACATTCATAAGATATCGAGGACTAAACTGCAGCAAAGTAATGTCATTTGGACTAAAAAGTGCAGGGTTACATATCAAATGCTAGTGAACAAAAAAAATTCGCAAATTAAATAGGGGAAAACAATGAAAGTATACATCAACAATATGCTCATAAAAATCCTTCGGGCTAGAGACCACTTAAAACACTTTGAAGAGGCCTCAACGCATTTCGAAAATATAGGATGAAACTCAATCCCCTAAAATGCCTATTTGGAGTAAAATCTACAATGTTCATCAGTTATATGGTCAATTAGAGAGGTATTGAATCGAACCTTGACAAAATTCAAGCCCTCATAAAAATACATTTCCCCATTTAAATCAAAAGAGGTGCAAAGGGAAGGATTACCTCCCAAAATATATTTGTATCCCGAGCAACGGACAAATGTTCCCCTTTCTTCCAAGTACTAGAAGGAGAAAAAAGTTTGAGTGGAGCACCAAATGTCAATAGGCATTTAATGCCCTAGAATATCAACTACGGAAAGCACCTCTATTAGCTGAACCCGAAAATGGGAAAATGTTATTGCTATATTTAGCAGTAACCAAGGTGGCGATCAGCTCGATATTAGTAAAGGATGAAGGACAACAACTATTGCCAGCCTACTGTGTAAGTAAAGCTTTGCAAGGAGCAGAGGCTAGATATCCGAATATGGGAAAAATGGCCCTTACGTTAGTTATAGTATTGCGAAAGTTGCGACCTTAGTTCTAGATCCTTAGCATTGAAGTATTAATAAACTTCCCATTTAAACAAGTACTGCAAAAGCCTGATGCGTCAGGGAGATTAATGAAATTGGTAGTAGAGTTGAGACAAATTTGAGATAAGCTATAAAGGACGATCTGCAATTAAAGCACAAGCATTAGCCGACTTCATTGTGGAATTGTCAGATGTTCCTGTTCATGAGGAAGAACCTAAACAAGGAATGTGGAAATTATCTGCAGATGGATCATCAGGAGATAATGGCTCTAGAGCAGGCATAATCTTGACCCACTTACTATACAGCGAATAGAACTTTGCCTAGTATCAATATCAACAATTAATAATCAAATGGCCAATATGAGATATACAAAAATGAGTGGACCATCCTCTTGTACCCAGAAGTACATCCTCAAACTGCCCCTATAATCGCCCAAGTACCCCATTTGCAGCATCAGTAAAAGGAAAAGTTAAGTGGTCTGCCCTCCCATGATTACCTTGGAAATATCATCTACGATACCAAAACATATAACATAAGTAAAGTATACCTCACATGTCTCGGTGCCCTAGTAGTGGTTAATAAATATTTTATAATGTAAATTTATTTCTTCAATCATGTCTTGCATACTAGATTTTTAACTGCAGACAGATATCATGCACATGCAAAATGCTCTAGAATAAAATAATCAAAATAGATGCCACTATGTTTAGGACATACATGCTCAATCATCGTGACCAACCTGAGATATACCACCGACTCATTAACAAGGTTATACAAAAGTCACAATCATAATCGATAGGAAATGATTCAACGAATACTATATACTTGCATCGTAGTTGCAAATGAATATTTACTTACTTTTTGCATCAGTGTGTGCGAGCTTTCTACAAGGTGTAATTCATGTCTCTTTTCCACTTAATGAGGCTCAAACGGGGGCTATATATGTTCCCCTCTTTACTTTTGCTATTGTGAGAATAAAAATAAACTATTTAAAGAGCTTACCAAATATGTGAACTTATGCTAAATTACATGTACCATCGGGTAAGTACCATGTTAATAGTTTCAGTCACTGTACCTACACATATACCAAACTCATCATCAATTTACACAGTTCCCCTATTGAATTTTGCTCCCTTATTTAACTTTCAATCTCATACTAAATTACTTGCAGAATTTTTCATCTAGCAAGCCCAAATCTGAAAAGTTTATATGAAATTTGATGCACATAATCTGTGAAATTAAAAAATTGTTTATCCATACCAAACCATCAAGACGTAGGGCTTATTTTCACTTATTGAACAAAAATAAGAAGCTTCTTAACTATTCTCTGTCAAATTTTGGATCATATGCACTGGAATCAAAATCTCACATATGCAATTGTAGCACGGTAGTGAAGTATTAGGGAAATTTTAAAACTGTGTCCAGTTGCATAAGGTGGTAAAAGACCCAAAAGCGATTCATTGGAAAACACAGTGGAATTAAAGAGAAAGGTAAAGAATTAATGACGATGTACAAAAGAACTCTGGCAAGGATAAAGGGTGCTTTTCACCCCCAAATGTCTCTCAATCTTGGCTCTTGAATATGGAGAGACACAAGATGAAATGGTCAAAAGAAAGTGCATAACACATGGGTGGAATGAAGAAAGTCGGAGGTACACTTCTTGAAAACATGAGTGAAACATCAAAAGACTAAAATGACGGTCCACTAGGTCCAAGCATTAATTGCTCAAACAAATAATAAATAAACAAAATCTAATAGTAAGGTTCGCAACCTAAAAATATTTTACAATTAAAGTCTTAGATTTAATATAAATAACAAAATTGAATTTGGGAGGACTATTTGTTGAGCCTCAGAATGCAATGTGAAAACCCCACTAGCAATTTGTTAAGCGTAACGTGACAAGCGAGGGAAAAAATATATAAAAGGTTCGCTCAAAGCCCATGAACCAAAAACCCTATCGAGGCTGGTAACGGTTTGATGATAAAAATAAGAATTAGTCTATTTTATGCTTCTTATATCAAATACAAATACTAAATTACCATGCTCATATATACATTTGATAACACCTCATTGCCATTAATTTTCTATATACACTTTTATTGGATTCATGGATCCTAAATCCATTTGCAAGAAATTCATAAAAAAAATTCATGGCCATTTTCATCCACAGAAGGGAAATGGAACTAGATTTGAATTAAAATGGAAGTGCATGTATGCCAAAATGACATTCATTCGATGGTGCTGAGATGGGCCTAATGGATTTGTGGTGATGCTTAGACAAAGAAACTTCTCTTCTATATGAATTCGAGAAAAGAGAGAGCCGCGCCAAAGGTAATAATGAATATTGAACCCTAATTGCCAAAAACTGACCTTTTATAACAACTTTTAATGGCTGCGATTTGAGGTTGGGGATCCAAGGGCTAAATTTAGTGTCTATTTGATAGAGGATAATGAGTTATTGAAGAGTATTTCTTAGAGAATGTATGGTTAAAAAATAAGAAAACTTTATTGGTTTGTGCATCGAATATTTTATTGTTTGAATGTGTAGTGAAAAATGATCCTTTAGCAAACAATTTAAACTTTTAAAGGATGATAAACAGGGGCTTAATCTAAACAGTTGAGTTGTTGATGTTTGTTAGAAGTAGTACTTGCAAAGCACGATTGTGCTCCCCTTTTATTTTTCTCATGTGTAACGTGACTCTACAAACTCATCCTTGACAAAAAGAAAAAAGTTCAAGCACTCATTATCCAATCTACAGAGCAACTAATTGTTGCTACTGAGAATTCGAAGTAATGTAAGTTACTAAATCCAAAGTTAATACTTTAAGACTTATTATAAACCCGAAGTTCCTCTAAATTACCTAAGTTACTCCTTAAGTGTCTTCCGATGCTCTAATATGTTGGAAAATATGGTCGTGGTCGCCCATGTGGGGGTGACGTGACCCCAACTTAATAAAGTGAATTGGAGGGAGTAGGTTGAAAAGATGTCAAGCTAATAACTTCCTCAACTCCCATCCACTTCCCTAATCTTCAAATAACTCCCATCATTTGTTGACCCGAAATTTATGTTCAATTATGCTGCAAACTATTACATTGGTATAGAGACTTAAGGTTGAATTCCTTACAATATTTCATGCTTAAATATGCCATTACATGGTTCAATTGAGTTATGAATTTTGTACTTAAAGTTATCAATCCTTACTGCTTTCTTCACATTGATAATTACGTAGTACGAATAGTATGATTAGAAAGGCATTTCAATGAGCTTTCCAACCATATAGATCTTCCCATTTGGTATGATTGAATAGATCTTTCTTATTTTGCCATTTGCCTCTTCTTTTGTCTCAACTATTCCACTTTCTCTTTCCAATTTGTCCTTTATCCTGATGGCTATACAATTGACTGTATTGCTCTGCAATAACCGTTTGATACCAAATTGAATGAGCTCTTTCTAGCATCTCACGGTATGATGTGAAATGATATGACCTAAGAATCAAGCTTAGGTTTGGGTTTAAACTTGCTCAAACTTTCGAGTCTTCATAATTTTCGTGTCGACCAGGTGTGGAGCATACCTTGAGAATTAGTTGAACTTCTACTCGTAATCAACCAAGGACATACTGCCCTGCTTGAACTGAAGAAATTCACTCTCCTTGAAATCTCTTAGAGATTGAGGAAAATACTTATCAATCACTTCCTCCTTGAATTGTTTCCAAGTTAATGCCAATTGCTACTCTGGTATCCTAATTCAGGACGTTGAATCACACCAGTGACTTGCATCATCAATAAACATAAACTCCGCACATTGAACCTTCCATCTGGTATGCACTATGAGAAATGGCTTCATAAGTTAGAATGAATTTTCATGTCATAGACTACACTGACGACCAAAAAAATCATTCTAACTTACGAAGCCATTTCTCAACTACTAGCATACCAGATGATCCATCGAAGAGACTTATGCCTTCGAAATTACTCAACTACTGAGGCATGGGCTAGGAGAGTAATAAGAGCTAGTGGTGTGGGTGGAACTTGATTCTAATTTAGCTTGCCCATATTTTGAACCGATTGTAGAAGGTCCCTTATCATGTTGTTCTAGTTTGTTTGAGAATTTTCCTTGAAATAAGAATTAGTATCTTTTATTAAATTTATATAGAAATATCAAAATACTTAAAATGAAAAGGCAAAGGAAAAATATTTCTTGATTTGATCATATGATTGAATTAAAAAAAAAGAAGAGAAATCTCCTTAATTTCTACTCATTTCACTCTTGGTTTGGGTCGCCTCTGGATCTTCTTCTTCAACTTCGTTAGCATTTACCATTAATTGGTGGTGCAACTTTGTCATCTGAAGTCACTGTTGATTCAGATCCCAAGTGGGAGACAAAATCATCAGTCATAGTCCCCCAATTATAGATATAAGCATTGCAAAAATCCTTGAAGTTAAGTTCCTTAGGTTTATTTACTTTCCAAAATTTGAGATAGCATATTTTCATATATAAGCTTCTCGATATGTTTTTCACGAGATTTAAAAGTTTCTAGCAACCTATTGCCTGTCAATCACTAATCTTGTAACCTGCATTCTTTGCTTTTAGCCAATGTTGGTACATACTTCGTACGTGATTGTCAAGTTCTAAAGATTTGTCTACCTCAAAATCAAGGTAAGCTCGAATATATAGTTGTTGGCTAACATGATTCACTCTCCTAGCATTTTATCTTCCCTAGTCATCAACTCACAACCTTAATTTCTGACCCAATAAATGTCTTTTATACAATTTTTTTTTTCAATTTACGATCTTTGCATATAAAATGTACATAAAAAGTGTAGAATGAACCGTAACATGAAAAAAAAAAACAATAAAATCATTACACTTCAAAGTAAGATTTTTTTTAAAAAAATTACCAATTAAATAAATAAAAGATTTTAAATTATTTTTTCATTTATGCACATCTTCAAACAGAAAATAAAATTAAGTGCTTTTATTTTTCTATTTAGCATGACAAGTGCCTAAATAAATTCGTTTACATAATTATCAATCTCGAAACTTCACGAAATTTTAAGGGAATATAGGAAACTTCTTATAATATGACATATCCAAAACACGGCTTCTTTCGACAAAATATAAGGCAATAAAAATATTTCTTATAAAAAGTTTTATGAAACATTTACATATTGAAAAAAAAAAAAAAAGAACTATTCATATGATTTGTAACCGATCTCTATGCCCACTAATGAAACACTTATTTCATCTAATTAATTTGATATAATTGTTCTTAATGTGCAAAATGAGGAGTTTTTAGCTCAAAACAATTTTATAAAAAAAAACATTTGCATGGTGATTTAAACCTGGGTTGCCTTTGTGAAATACCATGCAAATGACCATTGTGGCAACCTTAGTTATTCATTAAATCATTGTAATCAAACTTACTTAAACGTAATCTCTTAAATTGTTGGGCTTTTAAGTAACTTATGGTTTGTGCTTTCATCACCTTAATTGGGCGAGCTTTTATAACGACACAAAGACAAAACATAATTTTCTAGACTCCAAATTATAAAATACTTAAAAGTAAAAGAAAACTAAATTTACTTCTGAGAGATCCCTACAATCTGCTCCACATTGATGCCACCAATTTACCACTTGTCCGTTTGATTAAGATTAATCTGTAAAGGAAATTCAAAAAGGGCCAATATTTCCAGAAAGGGCCACGTTGAACAAAAAGTTTCATATATTTTTCAAAAAACCAAATGCTAGTCAATCGAATGCAAGGGGATATTAGCATATCATGTAAGATTGCAAAAAATATTTTAACAAAATGAATTACCACTTAACAAATAAGTATTTCAACTTATCTTTGCTTTAAAATTTTTTAGAATAAAGCACTTCTCTTTGACATTCAAAAATTCCCTCTCGTTTATTTTCTTTTCTCTCTTTATAAAACTTCGAGAATGTCAGCAAAATAGGCCTCAACATTCTTCGCATTTAGACTAGAAAAATTTTATTGACGAGCCAATAATAGGTTTTCCTTGCATTCTTAACCCAACAGGTATGACCTTGTAAATATAAAGTATTGAGTTTGTATTGCCCTGAATGTCTAATCTGAATCGTTATTAATAAATATTTTCATTTTGGACAAAAATTCCATGATCTCAGTGGAATTTGCTCTAATTTCTAGTTGTGGGAGCATCTTATTCTTGGAGGTCATTTAAGTTCTTTGAGGTCTTTGATATACTCAGTATGTTGGAATACGAGGTGCTCCGAACGTTAAGGAAGGAGGGTCTAACTTTTTATCTACCCCATCCAACTTTGTATATCCTGACTGTCCTATCCTATTTATGATTTTTTGCTTCTCATGAGGTGCGATCATGGACTTTGGTGGAGTCTTTATCCATATCATGAATGTATCACATCTTATTGCATACGTGAGGACATAAACTATAGGCATGATATGTAGGTTGGAGATCTAGTTTATTTTTGTTTTTTATTTTTGTATAGAATCATTCCATAAAATCACGCATTAGTTAGTTTTGCCCCTATGGAGTTCCATGGGGGATAATGCAGCTTTCTTGACTCTTTTACAGTTGGTGAAGCAGGTAGAGAAGTTGTTGACCAAGTTTGAGAATGAAGGAATTGAATTAGGCTCCGAGATGGAAAACATTTCCTACTAGCATTTATCAAATTTGCAGAAAGGCATTATATCATGGAATTCAAAGTAACATCTAGATTAATGACTTTTGTATATGCATTGAGGTGGTTGATCGTATCAGTGATTCCATTGTTACTCCTTTATTTGAGTATTTTTGCTTAATTCTAAGAATGGGGATCAAGTACCTTAATAACATATACGGGACATAAACTTGATAGAAGTTTGAATCAAGAACCAAACTCCAAATAAATGGAAATGTGTCATTCCATGCAATTGCAAATCAGAAACACATTATGGTGGGATTAGAGAAGTAGAAGCTAAAAAATATTGTACCATGCTATTGTAGACAATTGTACTGTGCAATCAATCGCATGGTACAAATGTTGGGAAAAGATTTTGTTTTCTTATAAGTTTTCTCCATCTTTTGAAAAGCAATTTGGCCAATGCTTTAACCTAGTTCAATTTCGACATTCATTTCTACAACATGGAGAACAATGCTAAGAAGATATTAAAGCTATAGAATAAAAGGTATTGAAGATTCATGGTATAAGATTGAAGATTAAAAGGAAAAATTTATTCTACATCTATTTCTTACAGTTATGTGCTTCAATTTATGAATTTTCAGCTTTTTCATTGTACTTTCACTAATACAATTTTGGCATAAATACTGTGTTGGGATGAAGACCAAACAATTTATTGTACTATTTTAAAACAAAAATAATTTCTTAGTTGATTTGCATTGGTTCAAATTGTATGCTTATGCATTATTTGAATGCTTGATCACCATTCAGATAATAGGTTGCTCACTTTATTTTCGGAAGGTTCAAAATTGGTCTAGAACATTGTAATCATCAACAAAAATCTCAATAAAGTAGGAATAATAGCTTATGACATGCAATAAAATATGTGTCTAGTACAATTGAATGACCCCTTCACATATAAAATTCAGAATGGATATTTCTGGTCGCATAATTCAGTACATTATAAAAATCGATAATACGTTGCAAAATTTGCCATCTCAATATAGAATCTCAAAAATTAGTGGGATACATTACAACTGCATTGTCCATTAAACACAAGGATTCCTGCTGAACAATACGAAAATGAATCCATAGGAACAAGTGTTAGGTATAAAAGTCATATAGAATAACGTTGTTGATAGTCCATTAATTAAAAGGCTATCCATCTGTAATTATGTGTAGAGTCCCATTTCTTGAAACGTTTCATATGTAGCCTAAAGAAGAAATGATTTAGGCTATCACTATGAAGACTGAAGTTTTATTACCTGATATTAGTATAAAGATCCATGCGTTTGATGATAATAAGATATCTACTATTGACCAGGAGCAATTAAATCAACCTGATCAATAAACAAAAATAAAACCATATCTAAAATTAGACATTCCATAGGTTTATGCAATGTTTCCTATCAACACACACAAGCTTTTGATCCCATTCTTGAAAAGACTACAAAACAAGAAGCTACAGAAACAATTAGCGATGTTCTTAGATGTCTTCAAGAAATTTTTATCAACATTCCTTTCATCAACAAGATCTTACAAATAAGCTCTTGAAAGAGATGTTGAATAAAAGAGTAAGTTGCTACAGTATGCAATAGGACACGTAAATGAAGAGTGCAACGCGTTGCTGCTCAACAAGCTCCCTCTTAAGATAAAAGATCCAAGGAGTGTCATTCACTACCTTGATCTATAAGGAATTCTTATAGTATTCATGCTTTATGTGATTTCGAAGCAAGTATTAGCCTAGTGACGTTGTTTGTATACAAAAATTGGTTTGATGGAGCCGAAGGAAACTTTATTGACTTGCAGCTAGCGAATACATCAATTAAATATCTATGAGGAATGGTTGAATATAGAACACCACAACTGGAAATTTCATCTTTCCAATTAACTTCATCATCCTTGATATAGGAGAGGATTGAGACATGCCAGCAATCTTTAGAAGACCGTTTCTAGCAATAGGATGTGCCCTAATTGATCTTAATAAGGGTGAATTATATGGGAAGGATGACGAACAACAAATTTTTAGTACGTATATACTTAAGTTGAATCCTAGTACCAATTGGGCACCCGGGTCGTTAAAAAAAACCAGAATTCAACTTAAGTTTTATTTAAGGGAAACTTATGAGTTTGAATTCTGGGGGACGCGACAAAAAGCCGTGAAGGGTACTCGCAAGGGCCACCCAAAGCGTGTATGCTAACGACTTGAGTACAAAGACCTGGATCGTTACAGATAAACCTTAGTGCCTTTGGTTCAGGCTAAGGTAGAAGAAGTTGAGCTGGGAATTTCAAAAGCTGAAAGCAAACTGATTGCAAGAGATACCCTGGAACCCACACATGATTTAATATGAAACCCCAAGAAAGCTAATATCAAATTTATAAACTCAACCAATTATTTCTTAAATCAAGAACAAAGGATGAATTTGGAATGCTACGAAGACTGAAAACCTTTGATAAGTTCTAGATACTTCAATTAAGAAAAAGCAAAGCAAAAAATCTCACTTTATAATTAATGACAAAAATGAAGAAGAAGACTTAAAAGCAAAAATCTCACTTTATAATTGAGGTAAACTCACACGGCAATAGTAGCTCCGAAATCCACACAAGTTTATCATAACTCAAGAAAGCTAAAATGCCGCTTTGAAGCTTTACACAATAATTTATTGAATCAAGGAACTAAAATTATGGAAGAACTTGGGCCCTTAATTACAAAACTATGAACCTTGCTATGAATTTGTTGAACGCCACAAAGATGAAATCCTTTATGAGTTCGAAATTGAGTTTAATGGAGAAAATTTTTGCAGCCATTTGCGCGACCTATTTTGCCTACTCACGTGCCCTCGTTTTTTGGTTACACTCCAAGCTTTGCTTCTTCTAACTTAGCTTGAATTAAGTGCACTAATCTTGGTTCGTCTTCCATGTCGAACACATGAAACTTGATGTTTTGCTCATTCCAATCGAAGACACAGTCCACATAGCTTGAACTAGTAATTCCATGCCTTTCTCGATCTTTTTCACTCTGGATCTCATCTTTTTCTACAATCACGGATCCTTGCTAGCCTTCATCCCATGATTCTCATCAATAATTAATTTCTCAATTAAGATATCGTTGTTTTCGTACAATGAATAATGAGGAACGAGGTCAATCTATGAGAGGGTTCGTGTTGTGGGCCCCATAGTAGGACGTACCTGAAACCCACACGAGATTTGATATGAATCCCAAGAAAGCTAAAATAAGAGGTATTATCCTTGACCCAATGATTTCTTGAATCAATAACCAAGGCTGGAAGAGTTTGACTGAAGAAGAAGATTGAAAAAAAAAATCCCCACTTTACAATTAATCTCTTAGAAACAATGTCTTATTTCTTTATATAATAAATCTTATATAGGCGGACACAAAATAAATCCTAATCAAAACAAAACATTGATTCTATAGACAAATCCAAATAAATCAAGTTCATTTGCACTAGTTCCATCTCATAGAAGAGTGTTGAAATAATGCCTTTGAATTTCTTAGCATCCCAACATGCAATTATTACTTCAAAGGAGCTTCACCATAGTTCGCCATGTTGATTCAACTATTGAGTTAATAGAATTCGCCACCAATACTAACACTACAGACCACTGACATCACCTTGATCTCGATATCTTTGTCCCATTTTCAACTTAAGCGGCATCAGGTTCTCAAGTATACCTCGACCTTCATCCATAATCTTAGCCTTAGGGTTGATTACTATGACCTTCTCAGAACTCATTAGACTCATCCAATATGGAATAGCAGCTGGCCTATGTTAGAGGACCAAGGCTTGATAGGTTTTATCCTCAATACTCCTTTTATTACCAAGAAATTGTCGTATTCACTGTTGAAGATATTCAAATATCATCAAATGAAGGAGCACGACGAAACCACTAATCCATTCAACCACCTCAATACATATACGGACGTCATGAATCTAGATGTCACTTTGAATTCGGTGATGCACAATGCCTCTTTGCAAACTTAGATGAATGCTGCCAAGGTTTGTTTCTCCATCTTAGAGCCCAACTTAATCCTTTCATTCTCGAACCTGACCAACGACATCTCTACTTTGTGGACAGAAAAAGTATCAAGAAGACTAGTAACCCTCATGCAACTCCACTAAAGGACAGAACTAACTCATTTATGATTTTATCGAACAATTCTGCAAAAAAAAAAATTCTAATTCCCGACCTACATATCACATCTACAGTCTATATGATGTACAAGGTAAGATATGAATCATTCAAGATCTTTTCTTCAAAATGTCTTTGTCAAAGAAAAGTCCATGATCACGTAGAGTCACAAGTGGTGAAAAAGCATCATCAATATGGAGGAGACCTTGTATCTAAGGAAACTGGGCTTGACCACTAAAAAAACTTGAGCAAAAGAGGAAGATCAAGTCCAATGTACTATTACAGTGCTTGGGAGAGAAAAAAGTTAGAACCTCTGTTTCCTTCAAAATCTGAACACCTCATTGTCCAACATTCTGATGGATATCAATGACCTCAAAGAGTAAGACGCTTCCTAGATACCAAAGGTAAGAACAAGTTCACTGAGACCATAGACACACGGCATACTTTTTGTAAAACCAAGTGGGAGATTAAGTCCTTGATAAAAGGCGTCAGCTAGGGGCTTATGTCAATCACAACAAATGCTTGAAGAATGAGAACACTTAGGAAAGAGCACCCCGAGATAACAACTGGTTGATGGCAGGTACCATTAATATCATCATTTGTGATGTAGCCTCCAAAGAAGATTTATACAATGGCTGCAAGTAGTATGCTTCTTCTTCGAGGTTAACTTCCATCCACTTTGAGGTATCAAATTCCAGGATTTTGAAGGCATATCAACCTTGTATGCAAATGCTATAGTCGTGATGACGGTCATCACCAATTTTGAGGTGAAAAGAATCCTGATAGACCAAGAGAGTGTAGTCAATGGTTATAAATGGAATAAATATAGGGTTTAATGGGATATTCAATAAAAAGAGCATTTAGAGACTCTTCAATTGCATCATTATGACCAAAACTTAACTTTTTCAGCATGTTTAAAATTAGGCTACTAGTCTTGTAAAATTTGACAGAGTTCAAATCCTGACCTTCCATTAAAGCTTTGGCATTGGCAAACTTCATAATAGAACTCACTCCAAGGCCTTGAGAGCTAGAATAATAAAGACCATATGAAAGAGCAGAAAATATGGGTTTTATATGTGGATGTAGCATCCAATTCCTAGGGTTAATGATCTGATTCATCATCATCTGCTTGTAAAAAATTACAGAGATGTTGTGTTCAATAGGGTTCAACTTTGAGGCTATCAATAATGAGGCCAAGTACTAGCTAGTTATAATCTCCCTCGAGCTCGAAGTGGAACATATTAGTCTTCCATGATTCACAACTTGTCGTTAACCATATCAACGATACATTCAAAAGGAAAGACAAGTATGAGTCTATACTACCTAAAAGTTCATGAATTTAAAAAGAAAGATGATAATATGAGTTTATTGTCAGAAAATTCATGATTTTCAAAGACAATTGAAGAACTATGAGATCTTGAAGATTGCTCTAGCTCATGATAACATATTCAGCGCTCTATTCAGGAACGGATTCAACACCTAGCGAGCACCCGCGAGTGCACGTGCTGAATCCACCGAGAAGTAATTTTTTTGTTGACAATAGATAAAATATTTAGATTATATATCTAATAGCTCATTTAATTTCCAAACCTCTTTGGTAGTGCAATTGGTTAGTGCTTCCACAATCAAATTGGAGGTTTTGGGTTTGAACCTCTGCAATAGCAATATATTGTGCCTTTTTTGTATTTCAATAATTTTTACCAAAACTAACGCAAGGAAAGAGATTCAAACCTGTGAGCCTTCCTTAGGCATTTTGAAAGCTTGAAAATCATGGCATTGCCTAATCTTTGACACTCCATGTAACAAAATAATATATGTTCAATTTTTGCCAGTTTTAATGCCAATAACCTGTGCTTTGTCTCTCTTCTTGAATTTTTTTCTGATCAATTGATTTGAGAGTTTGAATAATTAATATGGTGATGCATTTGTAAGAAAACTGGCCTTAGTATCATAAGGAGTCTTTCAACAAGACTTATTTAATTATTAGAAGGTACCACTTTCGTTCACAAAAAAATCAATTGCGAAAAAGTGGGATCACACAAGCATATAATTTTCATAAAATCAAATCGTCTAAACTTGCAAGTATATGTAAAATATTAGGTCCCTGTTTGATCCCCATTAAATTCAATTACATTACATTCTATTTTTCTCTCTCATATTTTCAACCACGCAATCTTCCATAAAATAATATTACACATAAATCGAAAACTTTTCCTTTTTTTTCAACCACTCATTTTTCTAAAAAATACTATTCCCCCCATTTTCATTTTCAGGTAATGGGAGTCAAACGGGGTCTAGATAGCAAAAGATTTAATGTAGTTGAGAAGTAAAATTTGCATATGTCCTATAATTAATCTTATCAATATAGAATGTTTTGAATGTAGTGATGAATTTTGATATTGTTCTTGTGTATATAACAATAAAAAAATTAAATTCTATTTTAAGAAATTTGAAATTATTTACATAAAGTTTAACCAACTTATTCAGTCCTGTTTGACAATCATTATCCTAAAATTGTAGTTTTCAACTACATGTTATATATGTTCAGTTTGAAAAAATAATTGTTATATTTAAAATTTAGGCCTTGTCTGATTTCCATTTTTCTAAAATACAAATTTTCTCTCTTCTTTCAACCAAGCATTGTTCAATAAAATAATATTACACGTAAATCTAAAATTTTTTCTTATTTTTATCCACACATTCTTCATCAAATCACTATTCAAAAATGTATTTTTTGAAAAAAAATGGGCATCAAACGGGCTCTTAATATTTTATTACGGTCGACGATCGATGGTCAATGACCGTCCGTGCTGACTCGGTTGCTTGGATTCATCCCCGGCTCTATTACACTTAGTTTTCTTAGGATTGGATGCCTTGATAGAACTGTCTATGTAAAAATCGCGATAGAGCCTAGCATAAGTTGAAAAACCTATTGTTATGGAAATTGATTATGAGCCATCATGGATAGACCAATGGAAATCTACCCAAAGATCTTCAAGCTACAAGGAGCATTAAGTTTTGAGCATCTAGGTGTACACATTATATGGGTAGTCCTCTTTTGTAGGAGCTTCAAGACTTGGTATCAAACTCATCAGATATAGTTTCTATTGGCGTACCATGATGAAAGATGTCATAAACTATGTTAGGAGGTATGACAAGTGACAAAGCTTCAGTAATAATATTCATGCACCGATCAAGGATTAATCCTCATTCACTGCTAAGGTCCTTTTCAAATAATAGATAGTAGATATCCTCGGGGCTTTTTTGTAGCCCATCAATAGCTGAAGTTCGTCACTATGGTAGTCGAATATTTTACGAAGTCGGTAGAGGCAAAATCCATGGTAACAATCTCAAAATCGAAGCCTTGGAAATTCTTTTGAAGATCAATCATGCAAGTTTGGCCTACCCAAGGTATTGACATAAAATAATGGCAGGCAATTCAACAACTCCTTTCAAAAGCTTTTGCATCAATCTCAAGGTTGACCATCATCTAAAGCCGATCTTGTACCGTCAAAATAACGGACTCGAAGAAGTAACAAATCTAATCATTTTGCAAGATGTTTGAACAAAGATTTGGACCTCCAAGGGCATTTGGCTCTACATTTTTTTAACCATCCTCTGGTCCTACAAAACATCGCACAAAACCACTAAGAGGAAAACCCCTTCATGTTGTTCTTCAATGTGGAAGTAGTGGATCAAGTTCCATCCTCTCGTGTTATACCCTTGAGGTCAAGGAAAATAGAGCGGAACAACTAGACCTCCTCAACAAGCATTACTTCTTAACAAAACAAAGTAGCCAAGCACTAAGTAAGATCAAGCGTAGAATGTTTAATATTAGGGACTTGGTGCTCAGAAAGGCTGAAGTGGCCAGACATGCAGTGATGATCCGAGTCCTACATAAATAAGTATTGGTTAATCTAATCATGTACTATTTCCATTGTTCCTACTCCATACCTATTCCAATATTCAATATCATTACCTGCAAGGCTATCAAACCCACACAAGCATGCGAACAAATAAACAATTACTAGAAAATAAATAAAAACCACAAAATTTTTCATACGAATTAGTCACACAAAAAACAGTAAATTCTACACAAATATTGATGAATGTCAAATAGGCAGTGAAAATTCTGCCACCCCAAACTTCAATACAGCATTTTCCTCAATGTTGAGAAAATATAAGTTAGGGTCCATTTGATTGGATTAAGTTCCATGAAAAATGTCACATCTAAGGAATTTATTTTCTATTTTGGCTGATTGATACGAAAGTAGAAAGGAAGTTCGAATTTCAAGGTACAAATACTTAAAGCATGTTTTTGGCCAATTCTACAGAAAATGCATTCCTATGGCTTTGATGTTTTTTCTTTTCCAACTTACATGAATTGATTTTCATTTTTCACCTTTACAATCAAACGGACTCTCAATGAAATGCAGAATTGAAGGACAAAACAAAATAGATATAAAAAGGTGGGTTTATGAATACTCCCATGATCAGTATGGATGTGGTGGTGCAGATGGAGGAAGAAAACTGGGGCTCGATGTGCCATCTGCTAGTGGTGGGCTAGCTCAACTTGTACACACCAAATTAAGGTGGATTGCTCCCTAACCTCAGTCTCAATGCTACCTAAATGATCCCACATTTCGTTAGTCGTCAACTATATATTGTCCATGTGGCCCACATACATAATCAACCTCCCATTCAAAGTGTCTCTCTTCTCGCCGCCAGGGACTCCCTATTGGCGGTAACCGTGAAATTTTTGGTTGTCAACATGTCACCCTATACCATCTACATATTAGTACTCATAGTCCCGAAAGCCCGTTGAAGATTTTGAATATCCCAGCTAGAGTCAATCATGGAATCAAACACTTGTCACAGTAGTTGGGTATCAACGTCAATATGTGGTGGCGAGGCCTGAGGCATCTCAGCATCGTCAACTGTTAACTTGGTTCAACTAGCTGCTGTTTGCGACATTCCATCTCCTGCTTTTCTCTATGCCTCTCCTGGGCTTTATCCTGAGCCTCAAAAGTGGTGTGCTCAATGAAAGGGCCGGATTGCTCGGAACTTCCCCAATGTGATAGTGATGCCCCAATTCTTGTAGATGCCACTGATCAGACTTGAGAATATCAAAGAGCGATGGCGGTCTCCCCGAACACCTTGTGAGTGAATCTGCTCATAGATGAAAGTTGCCATGTCAAGCTTTTGACCTCTTACCAAGTGATAGAAGAAATTGACCTTAGGGTCGTTGAATCTAGTACGATGTGTTGTAGGCTCGATGTTGTGGCAGATGAGCAGCCTCAAAACGGTGATAGACAGTGTGAGCTCAATCTGGTGCCCCTCAGTGGTTAGTAGTGGCCAAGCATTCTCCTTTCTAAGTAGAACTTCTGCAACCTCATTCCAATGGAAATCATCGAAAATGGGACCACATTATCCCTTGACAGTTGATAGTAGTCAAACTTCTTGACAAGATCTTCATATACCAGGTGTGGTCTCTTCACGACCTTATCCCATCCATAGTTTTGAATCAAACGTACCAGTTCAAATCTAGGAAAATAATCAAGTTTCATTGGCCTCTCCACAAATAATGCCCATTGGCTAATGATGATATCGAAGTAATGAGACGCAGCCTCTCTATTCAAGAACCTCTGTATGCCCTTTCATGCTCTTGAGTACATGCCATGCCCTATGTAGAACCACCTTAATCCTTTCCTTTTACAGTCCTCTTTGATGGCATCCTGTCAAATATGGAAAATGAAAGAATTATTCCATCTACTATGCACAAACAAATGTAATGTTAATTCATAATAACATGAGCATGAAATTTCCCCCAAACTTATTTCAAACTACATGTATATAATACTTGTGCTTAATGAAATTAGGTAACGAGATCAAATGAGGTGTAAAGTGTCATGACGATTTCATGCTTGATGTAATATGTGAATGAGTAGGGGTTAGTATCTAAAAGAAAATCAAATTATGGCTCACAAGACTGAAGTTAACTCAAACAGTGCAAATTCCTCAATTTAGCCCATGATAGAACAATAGATTTAACATCTGGGTCTAATTTTTTCCCAGCAATCTCCTAGCAGATGAAAGAGTTTATATTATTCTAGCACATATTCAAATTTGAGGTCAAACGGATTTCGGTTGGGTTAGAAAGCTGAGGGATGAAATGAGGACCGTGAGGTAACATGTGCCTAGCCATGTCATGCCTATGTGTGCCACATTGGGTGTTTATGTTTATCTACTTAATTATGATGACTTCTTACACCAAATGCAACCCCAAATAGATACTGATCAATCCTAATTCGAAGTGAGCCCGAATTAGACAAGCAAGTTCACTTTGGCATTTTATCGAAACAGTGCAATTTGTTTTCCTTAATTTTTTTCAATAAATTGGTTGTTGAATCATGCCATCATGTTCACACATCATAACCAAGCTAATACACCACATCTAACTAAGCTCATACTTCTTTAAACAATAAAAAAAATATGAAGAATACAATTGAAAAAGAAGTAAGAGAAAGGGATAGAGATGAGTTACCTTGCAATCCTTGGATGAATTCACTATGGTGTAGTAAAATTCAATTCGTGAAACAAGAACCAACTCGTGTTTGTTATGAGATGAGAACCCGTGTGCGTGAAGTTGTGTATCATGTTTGCGAATGAAG
The DNA here is from genome assembly GCF_002742605.1 of Olea europaea var. sylvestris. Lineage (NCBI taxonomy): Eukaryota > Viridiplantae > Streptophyta > Magnoliopsida > Lamiales > Oleaceae > Olea > Olea europaea. The sequence goes on along the minus strand of NC_036238.1, from coordinate 3,427,682 downwards.
TGGAGTTGAGTGCTGTGTGGTGCTAGTATGTGTGCGTTAAAATTGATTTTTTTTTTTTTTATCATCCACTCATTTGACATTAATTCAAACTTTTATTTTTTATTTTTTACTTATTTTATTTAGTTTTACTACTTAAGTTTACCTAAGTGCTACTTTTGCTCTTCATTTAGGTCTTGTATACGAAGGTCACTTGACAGAGGGTTAAATCTAGTTGATTCGTAAATCAAACGCACTTTCATTGTAAGCATCGGGAAGCAAGAGCAATATAGTAAAAAGAGCCAAAAATGGGAAAGTACCAATGGCTAATTAGCAAATCGAGCCAATGATTAATCCTATAAATCCAGTAGATGTAGTGGTAGATGATAGGAAATACGTTACTTGGGGATTCCAGGGCACCATTTGTCATTCAAAGCCATTCTAGCATCGTATATCCCACATTTGGGCAACCAAACTTCCAATTGAAAATTAATGTCATTCAACTGAATGGGCATCAATTCTACGGAATGGCTAATGAAAATCCATGTGTATATATCCTAATTCTTGGATATGTGTCAGCACCTTAGGTATCAAGGAATTTGAGACGATGCTATTAGACTGAGGTTATTTTCATATACTTTACGGGATAAAGCATTCGAGTGGCTGGATTCAGTTCCCGTTGCGAGCATAACTACTTGGAACGAACTAGTTCACAAATTCTGCACGAAATTCTTCTCACTAGCCAAGGTATAAAAATTGAGGCACGACATATCGATATTCAACTAGGGTAAATCTGAATCATTTGATGAGACTTGGAATAGGTTTAAGAACCGCTAAGGAAGTGTACTTAACATTGTTTCAACAAAAACCCAAATCCAATTTTTCTATATAGGATTATTTCTATCTTTCAATAACATGGTGGATTCAATATCTAATGGGTCCATATGAGTCAAGAACAATCGATGGAGCATGGGATTTATTTAAGATAATGGCTGCTACTTCATCTATGTGGTCCTCTATGTGGGTGATCCAGAAGAAATCGCCAAGGGTTTATGAAGTAGACACATACTCGGCCTTATCTACTAAGATAGACTCTCTATTCCATAAGATGGAAAGCATGTTAAATTCAACAAATACAACACAAGCACGATAACTAAGTTTGAAGAATGTGGAGCTAACGATCACAATACATCAGAATGTCCAATCATGTTAGAGGGAATGGAGCAGGTAGAGTATGTGCAATGTGGTCATGTCAACAAAACAATCTAAATTCAAAGACTTGCAATCCTGGTTGGAGAAAGCACCCAAATTTCTCGTGGAGTAGAAAACCAAAATCAATTCCAAAATCATAATAGACCCCAAAGGCAATATAGGAGAAGAAAAATCGGTTGGAAGGTATGTTTGTGAAGTTCATGGAGAAGACAAATAAGTACATGGAAGCAAATAAACAATTCATGAGGAAAACTGAAATAGCTCTCCAAAATTAGGGTGTAGTAATTAAGAACCTGGAGATGCAGGTGGGATAGATAGTACTTTTGATGACAAGAAAGAAACCCAGCTACTCTGTCAAGCAATATTGAAGTGAATCCTAGTGAGCATGTTCTAGCAATTACTATAAGAAGTGGGGTTTAATTACTAGAGATTAGCATGAGAAGATTGGGTGCAGACAAAGAAATAGTACCTTCTTTTGACGAGGAGTAGATTGACTAGACCAGAGAAGTAACTACCAATCAGGGAAGCAACACCATGGGCAAAAGCAACTGCTCCTGTCAATATATATGAGCCCAAAATCCATTCCCTTAGAGATTGAAAAAGCATAAGATGGGTCAACAATACATGAGATTTTTGGAGGTTTTCAAGAAACTTCACGTAAATATTTCGTTGGTTGAGGCACTCACCCAGATACCCAGCTATACCAAATTCTTGAAAGACATCTATCCAACAAACACAAGTTGGAGAAGTAAGAAAAGGTGATGTTGATAGAGAAATGCAGTGCTAGAATTCAGAAAAGGCTACCTCCAAAACTAAAAGATTCAGGGAATTTTGCCCTGGACCATAGAAAATTGTTATTTTGAAAAAGCTTTATGTGATTTGGATGCTAGTTTTAACTTACTGCCACGTTCTAATTTCAGAAAACTAGGATTGGGGAAAACTAAGGCAACTATTGTCACTCTATTTCAAAAACTTATCAAATACATGCATTCTCAATCCACTCACTGATTCTAGTGAGATTGAAGTTTGTGCTGATATCCATGAGACAAACCCACGCTACATGCGAAAATGAAATTTTGAGGAGCTGGGAAATGGTCCTCTGAACCCAATGCCATCAATCCAACAACCACTTAAATTAGAGCTCAAGCAACTACCACCTCATTTGCATTATGCTTATTTAGGGGAATCATCTACACTCCCAATCATAACTTCGAATTCAGTTAGCAAGATAGAAGAGGAGAGATTACTTTGGATACTCAAAGAAAATCAAACAACTATTAGGTGGTCTATTGTCAACATAAAGGGACCAGTCATTCACTTTGCACTCACAAGATTCTCATGGAGGAGAACTTCAAACCGAACATAGATGGTCAGCAGAGGCTTAATCCAAACATAAAGGAGGTGGTTAGAGTAGTGGTGATTAAACTTTTAGATGCGGGAATAATTTATCCTATCTCAGATAGTGCTTGGGTTAGCCTGGTTCAAGTTGTCCCGTGGAAAAGAGGCATCATAGACGTTCAGAATGGGAAGAATGAATTAATACCCACCAAAATTGTTATGGGATGGAGAGTTTACATTAATTATTGCAAACTCAATACTGCTACTTAGACGGAGCACTTTTCCCTCCCTTTCATTGATCAGATGTTGGAGAGGTTCCAATAGCATCAAATGACCAGGAGAAGATGACTTTCACTTGTCCCTGTGGTACCTTTGCCTACCGTATCCACCTTTCAATCTATGCAATGCCCCTGCCATCTTTTCAGTGGTGCACGATGGCTATCTTCTTCTATATGGTGGAAAAATTAATAGAATATGGATGACTTCTCAATTTTTAGGTCTTCTTTTGATGAATGCTTGGAGTATCAAAGCTTGATATTATAGCATTGCAAGGAGACAAACCTAGTATTGAACTAGGAGAAATGCCATTTAATGGTCCAAGAGGGCATTGTGTTGAGACATCATATTTTAGCCAAGGGAATTGAGGTAAACAAAGCAATAGTCCAAGTTATCTAGAAATTACCATCTTCTACATCAGTTAAGGGTATTTGCAGTTTTCTTGGGCATGCCGAATTTCATCAATGATTCATTAAGGATTTTGCACAGATTACGAAGCCCCTCTGCAATTTACTAGTTAAGGATGTCCCTTTTGAATTTTTTGACTTTTGAATTTTCTGACAAATGCTTAGTGGCTTTTAACAGTTTAAAAGAGAAGCGTTATCTTGGCACCTATCATCATAGCACTATATTGGAATTTAGCATTTGAACTAATGTGCAATGTTGGTGATTATACAGTACAAGCAGTGTTGGAACATGAAAAGGAAAAACGTTTCATGTGATCGGCAAGCAAAACATTGAATAATGACAGCTCAACTATCCCACTATTGAGAAGGAGCTTCTAACTGTAGTCTATGCCTTTGATAAATTTCGATCCTATTTTATTGGGTCAAAGGTCTACACCGACCATGCTTCTTTGAAATACTTGACGACAAAAAAGGATGCCAAGTCAAGATTGATTCGTTGGGTTCTAATACTGCAAGAGTTTGATATGAAAAATAGAGATAAAAGGAAAGTGAAAATGTGATAACCAACTGGAGAAGGGAAATAAAAATGAGTTAGTGAAAATTAACGAGATTTTCTCAGATGAGTAGATGTTTAGCATGGAGGTTACGCCTTGAAATGCTAACATTGTAAATTATTTGATTGAATCTATTCCTCCATCAGATTACTCGAGTTATCAAAGGAAGAAATTCTTTTCTGACTTGAAATACAACTTTCAGGAAGAAAAAACCTGGCTTGATTTAACAGCAGTGGATTTTGAAAACTAAAGGGCTTTTCGAGCGTAGAAGCTTTCCTTAACTAAAGCATTCCCTTTCCCGCTTGAAATCAAACACCCAGTCAGGGATAAAGTCGAGAATGACATCAAATGAAGGCAGACATCTCTTTTTTGGACCGAACTTCTTGACTCTTTCCTTTGCTAATGCCTTATTTCCGTTCTCTATCAGTGGGTTACTAATTAGATTATTCAGCGACATGTTCCCGAGGAAGAAGTACCTCGCATACTTGAATATTGTCATTCATCTACTTATGCGGGGTATTTTAGTACTTCGAAGACAGCTACAAAGATTCTACAGTCTGGATTTTACTAGCCTACAATATTTTGAGATGCCTTTAAGTTTGTGAAGAGGTATGACAGATATCAGAGCACTGAAAGTATCTCGAGAAAGAATAAGATGCCTCTAAATAGTATTCTAGAGGTGGAGCTTTTTAATGTGTAGGGAATTGAAGTTAAGGGACCATTTCCTCCATCGCTCACGAATCAATATATATTTTTGGCATCTCAAAATATTGTAGGCTAGTAAAATTTAGACAAAAACTTTTGCAATCGCCAATTTGAATTGTTGTTAGCTAGATATGGCCTCCAGTACCATTTAGCCATCCTATGCCCTCAGACCAGCGAGTAAGTTGAAGTCTCGAATTGGGAATCGAAGAGGATACTTGAAGTAACAGTGAGTTCTTGAAGAAATGATTGGTCTAAGAAGCTAGACGATAGAACATTTAAAATACATATAGGCATGTCTCCTTATCGTCTAGTTTTTGAAAAAGCATGTCACTCACCAGTTGAATTAGAGCATCGTGCTTATTGGTAGTCAGAAACTTGAATTCTAAATTGAAGGCGGCTAGTGAAAAGCGATTGCTTCAATTGAATGAAATGATGAATTTTGACTGGAAGCATATGAGAATGCAAAGCGTTATAAGGAATTCACCAAAAAGATGCATGACATGCGTACTCAGAGAATAGAGTTTGAGATGGGGCAAAAAGTTCTGTTGTATAACCAAAGTATTCCCACTTGGAGTTGTTGAGATCCTCACTAGAGTAAAGAGACATTTAGAGTTAATGGACTGTGGCTGAAAGATTACTTGAGTGGGGAATTCTTAAAAAAAAAAAAAAAAAGTCTGCCATTCACCTCAAAACAGCATAATGAGTTAAACACTATAAAGTCGAGCTATAGACTATAAACTAGGCTGGTTGGGAGACAACCCAACGTTTCTACCCTTTTATTTATTCTGCTTTATACATTAGATTAGGAATTTTCCATGTTTCTCATCAATTTTGATAGTTTAGGTCATCGTTCATCCATTTAGGTCACAAAAAGTCGATGCATGGTCCAAACTAGTTTTGCATGTGTTATGCATGAATTATGTGTTAACATCATATTTAGTGAATTAGGTGATAAAATCACACATTTCGAGGCAAAAATATGTTTTCTGTGCTTTCCCTGTCAACAATACGATAGTGTAACAAGTAGTAAAATGGATGTGAGTCCACGTATGATCCCATAGGGATTCATTTAGTTCAACTTTAATTACGACAACCTTAACCAAAACAAGAATAATGAGAATGCGTTTGTTATGATGAAATTTTAACTAAAATAAACTACATATGCATTATAAATGAATTAACTAAATTAAATGCAAGATGTGTTTAAATGCCAGTTAATGAATGACGAACGTACTAGGATTGTGAATTCCCATGCAATAATTCCTTTTAAACTTAATTTTACATAATGACAACACGACTGAATTTTGACGAATCAATGTTCCTATTTTATTTAACTCAATCTCTCTCAAGTAATATTGAGCCTATTCTCATATACTACCCGACTATATTTCTATGACGAAACGAATACACATGAATGCATGAATTTTTATAAGCACTTATAGATTAGAGCATAGCAGTACATTTCTATCCCCAAAGGACCCTACGATGATTTATACCATGTCAAGCCTATTTTCCTTCTTTCGAATGCATGAAACAAGCCACCAAATTCACACAATCACGTGCCCAATAATTGTGGAGAAAATAAATTCATATAAACAATTCAAACTCCAAAAATGAGTTTTAATGTTGAAAATGTAAAACGAAAGATTAAAAAGTCATATCACATGGTTCATCATTCTCCTAGCACATATAAATCTAGTCTAGCATGGAGGAAATAAGAAAACAAAAAGAATATTGAAGAAACAATATCACCCAATTAATTCTTGAATTGAATCTTCGTGTCTTCGGGTCGATCTTCGCGTTCTTACCTCTTCTATGCTCTAGAACTCTTAGAAATATGTTGTAATGCATAGAGAATGCTTAAGGATTGCTTAACATTTTAAAACACATGCTAATATTTGTTTCCATAAGAATTTTAATAAAAAAAGGAAACCAGATTTTCGTTCAGGAAATGAACTATGCTGGAGCATAGTACAAATCATTGTTATAGCATAGTTCAATTGAAATTGGCTCTTCAATTCTCTAAAGATAGGTATACGACTGCATGGAGTTATACACTATGCGACCACATAGTATTGAAAATTTTCCAAAAGTTGCAATTTAGCCCCTGAACTCCATTTTCTTTCTTGCTTCTTGACCTCTTCTTTTATTTATTCTTCTTCCTCTCCATGTCTTCACTAAATTGGTCCTAGACTCTTTCACATCCTCCTTTATGCTTCCGGGTCATCTTTTGGTTATTTGTACTTTGGTCCCTAAACTTTTGTTTTCTTTCATTTTAGTCATTTTTGCCACATTCATCAATATTATCCTACAAAACATAATTTATATAGAATTAAGCATGTTTCAACATATTTGTCAACAATTATCCATATTTTGTGGTCAAAATAAGTGTATGAAATGCACTTATCGCATGCCACAACTTTGCAAGATTGAAATTTTCATTTGAAATAGCTGCTGTCAGACCAAGTAAAGGTTTCACTTTAGCAAAATAAAGAACATTTCTCTTTGAGTAGAGTGATCAAGTTGTGAATGCTGAAGATTTTAGTACGTTCCTAACCCAATTTGATGTCAAATTCCATATCATCTAATATATCTAGAGATACTAAGTTTTCTTTTAGGGTCACGTATATTTGGTGCCTTTAAGAAGTAGAATATTGCCATTTTCAAGTAACAATTTAATAGTTCCTTTCCACTTAGCATAAATGTCATACTATTTTCTATTATTACCTGTCTTCCTTCGATTTTTTCAAAATCTAAAAACCATCTTTTATAGGAAGAAACAACTAGAATTAAGAATTCATTTTTTAAGGTTCTTTTCTATATTAACCAAAACATGGCCATTTTTAAAATTCAGGCTATTGTATGCCAAAAGTGCATTAGCATCTATTTTCTTTCTTTTAAATCATTGTCTCTAAAAACAATATTTGATAAAATGTCCCATTTTTCCCAATAGTAACATTCTTTAATTTTGCCTTATAAGACTGATTTTACCTTTTGTCACTCCATTTCTTTTTTACTCTCATTAGTACTTTTGAAGTGATAATTAGGCCCCTGTTTGATCCCCATTAAATTAAATTACATTACATTCCATTTTTCTCTCTCCTATTTTTAACCACACAATCTTTCATAAAATAATATTATACGTAAGTTGAAAAAATTTTCTTCTTTTTCAATCACTCATTTTTCTAAAAAATACTATTCCCCCCATTTTCATTTTCAAATAATGGGAATCAAACAAGGGCTAGATTTACCATTTCCCTTACCTTTAGTTAACAAATTTTCTCCATCGTGATTATCTTTAGGTTTACATTTAAGCTCAAGAATTCTATTCCTTATTGCATTTATTAAATATCAGTAGTGAGCTCATCCCTACCATATTTTAGAGCATTCTTTAGATCTCTCTGCCTATCACTAATGGAGTTTGAGAGGACTACAGCATCTTTTAGAAGTTTTTCATCACAGTTGGCTAAGTATTGGATCAGTTTGGTAAATTTGCTCAAAATTTCTTCCAAGTCAACAGAGGAATCCATTTTAAAAGAAAAGAACTATTCAACAAAGAACACTTATTTGAAAATAATTTTAGTTACATCTTTAGCTTGAAGTTTAGTCCACATTTCAGCAGCATTTTTGGTTTTACCAATAGTTCTTTTCATATTATAGGTAAATATAAAAAAAGTGTAAGGATTTTTTTATTCAATAGATGGGCTTATATGTGTGAATAATTGTGTTTTAAATTAAAAACTATCGAATTCGGTTAAGCCCAATTAAAGTGATCTAATAAGGCTTCGATTTTTGGGTTTTAATGTATCCAATTAAAGTGTTGGTTTACATATGTGTAGAGATCAGGCTCAAATCCTAAATCTATGATGAGCTGAATTAGGTCAAAGGACGTCGTTATGTAAATAGGTTATGGTCCCAAAATCACGCGCACGTATTATTCATTCTCTACTGCATCCCATCACAGAAAGAAAAAGGAGACTGCGTGTAGATTTGAAAGACTATACCGCGAAATTCATTATTGCATTAACCATATCTGATTCAGGTACGCTTTCGCTTTAATTTTTGTATTTCTTGATAATTTCACATGAAAGATCGGTGATTTAAAGTATTAATTATCCTACAAGTGGTATCAGAGCCTCTTCATGTTGAATCATTGAGAATCGAATAATTAATTTGGTTCTTGCAATATTTTATAAAGTTTTCAGATTTGACAATTTTGGAATTAGTTTTGTTGAATTTGAAAAACTATTCGGTATATTTTTCGTTATGAATTTGTCATAATTCAGATTATAATAACTGAGAAAAATTTCAGAATATGGATTTTGGTTTGTGGAATTTCAGATTTTGGGTTATATATATATATATATATATATATATATATATATATATATATATATATATGAGAGAGAGAGAGTTCTTGCAATATTTTATATATATATATATTAGCTGCGTCGGGGCTGCTATAAAAGGAAGGGGCGCCGGCGTTGGCCGGCATTCCCAATCTGCTAAGGGCGGGGCGGCGCAATGGAAAGAGAAAACTTTTTGTACTTTTTTAGGTTTTCAATTTTTTTGCAAGATTTTGGGGGTAGGGGCTTCCTCTGTAAATTAGATAATTTGAGGCCCCTGTTTTTAATTAGGGTTAGGGTTATAAAATTAAGGTTTCAATCCCTAACCTTTAAGTTATATTAAGATTTGGGAATTTAGGTTTTGGATTTAATCATTCAGTCCCTAAGGTTTTAAAATTAATTAATTTGGGCCATTAAAGTTCTGAATTTTATAATTAAAGCCCTCAAAATTTAATTATTAATTCAATTTGGCCCCCAAAGTTTATAATTAATTCAAATTGACCCCTAAAGTTTCATATTTTCAAAATTTGATCCCTAAAGTTTTGAATTGGTCAATTTTTGGCCCCCTAAAGTTTTAAATTGTTCTGATTGATCCTCTAAAGTATTGAATTAATTAATTTTCATCCCTAAAGTTTCAAGTTTATTGATTTCAACCCCTAAAATTTGGAATTAATTAATTTTGCCCCCTTAAAGTCTTGAATTATTAATCCTAAGGCCCCTAAAGTTTAAAACTAATCAAACTATGCAAAATTGGTGATTCTCTTTCTCAAATTTTGGTACAAAGACTCTTTTAAGAGATATAATATTCGAAAGTTGGTTAATTGAAGTAAGATGTTGCCAACGCAACCTCTCTTATAAAAATTGACTAACTTAAAATATTAAAAGGTGTTTGTGCATGTATTATTCATGAGAATATTGGTCGGCCCAAAGGAAGGTCAATATTTAGCCAAATACACATGCACCTGTGGTGATAAACGTGTGACGATTATTTGGTTTAATGTGTGATCAATAAATCGATCCAAAGAAATGTTTGTTGATTGACACGTTATTTTATCGTTAATGTTTGATCACTATGCCAAGAGTACCGCTTACAAGTCAATATCTCTGTCCAAAGACTAGATATTGATGTCGTGCTTGGTATCTTGTGATGGGCCCTACCATTATTTGAAATTATTATTATTTGCATATTAAAGACATTCATATAAGCCATTCATAATAAATGTTCTCTAATTCAGTTTCAAATTTTGATGCTAATATCTCTGTTAGCATCAATTCAATTACAATGTTAAATGGCACAGACTTCAGGGTGTGGCAAGAGAACGTGATGATTGTTCTCGAAGTCATGGACCTAAACCTTGCTTTACAGGTCGATCAACCTGCTGCACTTACTGATAAGAGTACCTCTGATACCTCTGATGACAAGAGGGAGATGGAAAAGAGGAACGATCGAACCGCATAAGTTTAATGGTCATGAAGTGTGCTTTTCCAGAACCATTCCGGGGCACTATGTCCGATAAGGTGACTACGGCTAAGGGTTTCCTTGAGGATCTTGAGAAGAGGTTTGCCAAAAATGAAAAGACTGAAAAAAGTACACTTATTTGAAAATAATTTTAGTTACGTATTTAGCTTGAAGTTTAGTCCACATTTCAGCAACATTTTTGGTTTTCACATTATAGGTAAATATAAAAAAAAAATACTCCATGCAATTTCTTCCAATTCAGTTCTTTTTGAGAGAATCATATCAGTAGGCATTAATCATCTAAGGCTAACATTTCAATTGATTAACACATCCTCATCTTTTGACCCCCACATATTAAAATCCCCATTTCCATCAAATACTCAAACTTAGCAAAAGCTATCATAATATACAAATGACTATCAATTGATAAAACCAGGGAGGAACACAGTATAAAAGAACCAACATTTAAACAAAATCAATATAACGTCACACTAATACACTCAGTAATACAGTATTACAAGTAGAACTCAAGAATTTTCAATTAATTAGAGAATATATACACTTACGGAGGACATACAACAAAAATATGACAAGAAACATAAAGTCAGAGATCCCACTTTCTATGCTCCACAGATTTCTTCTTCAAGATCCTCCAAATACACACCCGCACTAGATTTATCTCAGATGCCTAAGGCCTCAGAGGAGCCTTTGGACAAAGATTAGTGTCCAGGGGATATTTGTGTATGGTAAAATCAAGGGAAAATCAAGAAATCCTAATTTAAAAATTAAAGGTTACAAAAGTTAAAGATTTCACCAAACGAGTTTATAAAAACATAATTTCCTTCTAATACAGGCCATAAAAATTTGAGATCCTTTTCAGATCGTTTGTTTCCTTGAAGATCAAGTATCGCAAATCAAGATCTAGGCTCTGATACACGAACCACCCAGAAAACACAACAATAAGCAATTTATCAAACTTAAACTAAAGCGCAAAAATTAAAACTTGCAAGAAATGAAAATAAATAAAAAAGAATTAATTCGACCGTAACCCCAGAGGCTCAATGATAATGTCTAACACCTAATCTATTGTTGAGCATCCATATAAAATGGATAGCACTAGATTGCACTATATAGCACAAAAATGACAATGAAGGTTTACAATAGCTTAACCAATACAAGATAGGGCACAAGAACTTATATTGTCAAAGACGAAACTGCAAATCTAGTTAGAAGTCACAAAAGAACCCTCAAAACATCACTCTGAACTACACAGCACAAGGACCTAGTTCTCACTAATTTCCACTCAGAAAATACAAGCATAAGAGGAAATAAAAATTTAATCTCAATATTGAATGAGATTTTTAAGAGAGAAGATGATTTAGAATGAAAACTGTTACAGAATGAGAGGCATAATTAATCTGCCAATCGAGACGATAGAAATAAGATAAAGCCTTACAAGCATCCAGAATCAATTCAAACTACCAGGATAATGCTAGGTGTCAACATTTTGTACAAAGCCTTCGCTAACAAAGTTGGATTCTTAAATGTGACTTTTAAGTGAAATTATGAGAATACTTTGCACACATATGCACGGTGTAAATCCGACAATTATGTGCTAAAACAATGGCGAGTAGAACACCTAACTCCGTATCTTCACCAAACAATAGTTATCTCAAATAAATTCCATGTTATCACAAATATGGTAACTACAATAACACATCATATTAAAAGAGCAAAAGAACCTCAAAGAAATTAATAAAATTTGTTCTCCTAAAACAATTTTGTACTAAACTTGAAAATATAAAACTACAATTCTCCAGTACTTATTACCTTTATTTTACAAGTTGTGTACTTCATTAATTATTAAGTCAACATAGTATTGAACTTACAATCAAACTTTCAAAGTTGAACATTGAAATAATAATTTGAAATTGTCATAATGTGAATAACCATTGTAGAGCTGGAAAATATTATTTGTAAGTAGAATTTGAAAATAACTTGAAATAGACATAATGCAAAGTAGAATTTGAATATAAATCAAATTCTAAGTGTTAACTTATTATCGCCCCGTTTGGTACCAATTTTTTTTTTCAAAATGCAATTTTCTCTCTCTCTTCTTTTCAACCACACATTCTTCGTTAAAATAATATTACACGTAAATCAAAAAAATTTCTTTATTTTTTAACCACACATTTCCCATCAATTTACTAGCATTTTTAGGTAAAAATGGCTACCAAACACCCTCTATATATGTCTTTCATAAAAATCTAAAAGGTAGCATTGAATGCTATTTTATTCACAAAAAATGAAATTTTAATAATTTAAAAAAAATCAATTAAAATTATTTTCTTCCCAGCCTCTACTTTTCATCTTCCTTGTATATGATAACTGTAAATATTACACTTATAGTGACTTTGAAAGTATTATTATGAGTTTGGTGTTTAATTATACATATTTTTGCGAGCAAACTTGATATTGGAACAAGTGTTGTTTAAGGAAGATGAAATATGGATAAAATCTGGGATCACTTATACTCAAATAAAGGAGACTTGAACTACAAAATTAAATAGTTCCAAAGATTAAAATGCCTTTTCTAAAAGAATGGGGGCATTTGATACAATTTATAGAAATCTAGCCAGGAAATTGAGTTGAATTTAAGTCCCTTATGTGATAGGAGATCAGGCAGATTCCAAGTGGCGAAATACAGGAGCCCTAGCGGCTGAAGTAGGGAAGAGGGAAAATTAACAAGAGAAAGAAATTCTAGAGTTTTGAGGCAACTATATTAAGATTTCTGTAGAAGTATTGAGATTTAAAAATTTCATCAAATTATCGAGATATTTACAATCATCAAGGAACGAAACAAGAAACAAGAATCATTATTAGAATTCATGGGCAAAGAACCAAAAAAATCAAAGTTTTGTTCATTATAATTGAACTTAGTGATGTGTTTGAATGTTTACTTGTTTAATTCTACAATTATAAGTAGCTAAATATTTAATTGTTTGATCATCAATTGAATGATTTAGGCATAATATTGAGATCGAGAGATAATGTATTAATCTAATTCATTCAATAAATGACCCAAGTGTCGAAAAGAGATTGGGAGATAATGTATTAATCTAACTCATTAGTAGAGTTAATTTTGCTAAAGAAAAGTCATCAGCTAAAATTGATTAATTCAATTTTTAACACATAGTAATTGATAATTGATTACTATTTGAATGTAGATTAAAATAAAACTTAATAGTATGTAATAATCTCTATGGACGATATTCAAACTTAAAATTTGATCATATTACTATCACGATCCAAACATTTTCAGAATCACATGATCGGTATAAATCAATCTTGTATTAACCAGAGCTGGGGAAAATCCATGGTAGGGTGATTGTATGTTAAAAAAAACAATGCTTATTGCAGATTATACTCCCTACGAAGAATACTATTTTCTATCCTTGGCTTAGTCCATCTTATAGCACAAAGCAAAAGAATAACATACAAAGAAACTAAATATCACATTACGGGAAATCAAATGACAACAACATTGATTGAAGTAATCAAATAGTAATGATAATTCAACATTTCTTACATTTGAGTTCACTTAGTAAACCTCAAAGCGTTCATTGTTAAGACACAAAAAGGATAATCTAGGGGGAAAAAAGAAAGAACTGTGAGATAGGTATCCTTGAAAGATCAAGTTTAGACAGGAGGTAGGTAGGGAGTATCTAGGATAAAATAATCGTGGGGACAAAAATTGTAAAATAAAAAGATTTTTTTTTTTGAATATTTTGAAAAAATCTTTGACAAAATTTGAAATTTAGTGTGGTGGTAGTGGGGAGAGCTGCCCCCACACTAAATCTATTTCTAAAGTTAGAAAAATCATGCATGGACACACACAAGAGGGCATTAGTGTGTGTGAGAGAGAGAGAGAGGTGGAGGCACAGTGAGAATGAGAAGGAGAGTCTTGTTTTCTTGGGTTTGCTATAAAATCTCAAGAACAAAAAAATTTGTTGCTTTAGGAAAGAAACAAAAGCAACTCAAATCACAAGACATCACTTCTAAAGGCCATCCACATGATATACTGGGATACCAACTGGACAAGCCTGTAAGATGTAGTTGCAGAAGACATCAACTTCAAATTAAAGACAAGTTAAAATCACCATATAACAACCCCTAAATGGTATCCACGTTTTGATTGTGACATAAGAGAGGTTTTTAAAATATACAACAATAGGCCCTCGTTTGATCCCCGTTAAATTCAATTCCATTAGATTCCATTTTTCTCTCTCCTATTTTCAACCACACAATCTTCCACAAAATAATATTACACGTAAATCGAAAATTTTTACTTTTTTTCAACCACTCATTTTTCTAAAAAATAATGTTCCCCCTATTTTCATTTTCAGGTAATGGGGGTCAAACGGGGGCTAGATAATAACCCTATACTTCTTCTTTCTCCTCTAAAGAGTATATTCCTGCTAAACATTGCATCATTCATAGGTAATGTATATTGGAATTGTCCCATGGGCAATTTAATCATCAACTATAAATCTTCAGCAACAATGTAGTAAATAGTAACTACAACATCCAACAACCATAGTAGTACAAGACCTTTTCCCATAACCCAACAATTTCGAATTGTAAAGATCAATATAATATGTACTAAGTGCCAAAGCTAATTTAAACTAGAAGAAATGCAGGATTAGGACTGCTTAAGAACATTATAAGGTGACATATACCCTTGAGAACAATCCTCATCTGTGAAACGTAATAGCATGCTTTCTACCGAGTTTGGAATGATAAAACATGAAATCTCAAAAAAGGAGATCGAATAACTTGCCTTTCGATTGCTTGCTTTCCATGGTACTTTGTATTAACTCCTTGGTCAAAAACTCGATCACAAAGGAAGAAATTTGATGTTCACAAACCAAATACCACTTTTTGAGATATAAAACTTCCATATCAAGTCACCACCCTTGTATGTTTTCCTCTCTATAGTATGAATTTCGCATGTATGTTTTGTGTTTTTGGTTGAGTGGGTGTTTTTAAAAGTTATTAATTGAGGGAGTTTAAGTTTCAAATTTAACTTTTAACTATTTTGTAACAGTACTTTGAGTATTTCTGATCTCTTAATAGATTAAAGGACATACTCAACTTTCTCATTTATATTATATTCACAATTGTGTCACAAAAATCAAACAGTTAACACAATTGTCTAGCCGATGAACACAAGTTGAGGTGTTTGAAAAAATAATCTTCCTTTACTACTTGAATTCCTCCATTTAAAGTCAACTACTTTCCTAGACATGTCCTGTCAAATCGAATCAACCACAGTTATTGGCAACGTGCTAAACTTAAAATACTGAAATAAAATTTTGAGAACAGTCAAAAGTCAAATGGTATATAAATGAGGTCATATGTGCCTCAGAGACTTATACAATGAAGAAACATGGGTCAATTCTTTCATGTCTCGTTAGTCATTAAAGTGCACGTGGTATGAAACAAATGTACGATGTTTTCTCCTTATCTTAGGGTGTATATCTAATCTTACAAATTAAATACGCCGAACAGATCATAGTTTAGATATTCCTCGATATCTAACCTCAATTCTCCTTATTTATTTCCCTATGCTACATTAATCGAGAACTCGATCTGGTTGTTGAATAGGTCTAATGAATAGCAAAATTATTTCGATTACTTGTAATCTCATTTTGATACCATCAAGGTGACCAAATTATGTACACAACATGATCATCATGTATCGTCGCAGCACATCTCAAAGTGTCTGAGGTGATTGAGTATGAGTGAACCAATATCAATCTATTTGACATATCTTATGTGTGTTTACTAAGGGCTTGTTTGGTAGTGATTATGAGAATTGATTTTTGACTGTTAGAGAGAAAAGTGGGTCCTACATGTGAGTGAAAAAGTAAAAAATGACGGCTGAAATAGTGAAATAATGGTAAAAAAATTGATTATTTGGGGTAAGAAATTGCTACCAAACGAGGGTCAAATAATAATCTGATAATCACAAAGAAAAGATTACTCTTAACATTTGAAGTCAATACATTGTTCATTATTGGACTTATTTGAAAGGTTTGTGTAATTCAAATTCTACGCAATCCCAAAAATTTAACATAGTTACAAATATATCTCTAGGAATTGACTTTGTAAACGGATCAACTACTATTTGGTGCGTAGAAATATATTGTAAACCTTCTTCACTCTTTCCTATAAATTCTCTCACAAAATTATATTTTAAAATCAGTGTGTTTAGTTAGTTCTGCTGTGATACTTAAGATCATTTGTACATGCAGCAACTGGCTGACTATCACAGTAAATCAATATAGTTCCCATATTACCATTAAAGACTCTTAGACGCTGTAAGAATCTCCTTAAACAAATAATTTCTTGTAATGCTGAACCACATGATACGAATTTCGTTTCCATTGTAGACAAGAAAATGCATGTCTATTTCTTGCTATTCCAAGAGATGGAACCACTAATTAAGAATGCATATCTCGAAGTTGATTTGCTCGCATCTAGGTCTCCACTTCAATCAGTGTCTATGTATCCTTTTAATCACTAATCATTTCTTTGATAGCATAGGCAATAATTAGCGATCTCCTTTAGGTATCTCAATATCCTCTTAACAGCTTTTCAAATTTCTCTTTCGAAATTAGATTGATCCTGCCAACTAAATCAACGACATAACAGATGCCAGGATGTGTACACATCATAGCATACATCAAGCTCCCAACTGCATTGAAGAATGGAACTCTGGACATTTCATCTTTTTCTTCAAGAGTCTACATGAGAAGAATTAGAGTTTAGCCTTTCGCTACAAGGGTGTCAATGGGGTTGCAATTCTCTATTTTGACAGAGCAAAAACTTTCTTTGAACGATCCCTATGGATTTCGACACCAAATATGTAATCTTCTCACCCATAATGATTATAATTTATTCCTTATAATTCCCAGCAAATAAAACGTCATCTTTGTAGAGATAAAAATACAAAATTTTTGTTTAACCTTTTCAAATAAATATAATGATCATCGTCCATCTTGACAAAGTTGTGCGAAATAACCGCTTTGTCAAATCTCAAATACCCTTTTTTAGAAGACTTCTTTAGGTCATAGATTAATCTATCCAACTTAAAATTTTATTCTCTTGGTGTTTTAATGAAACCTAATTCTACATGTACATTTCTTTATCCAATTTTCCACTAAGAAGGGCAGTTTTCACGTCCATTTGTTGTAATTCTAAATCTAAACATGCCACTATAACTAAGAGCGGGCGAATTGAAGTAAATCTCACTACCGGTTCAAAGGATTCTTCATATCTATGGGTTCTTGTTGAATATAAACATTTGCCACCAAGGCAAGCCAACCTCTCTATAGTCCCATCATCTCTTTCATTTATCTTGAGAATCCATTTGTTCCTAATGGCTTATCAACCAGATGGAAGATCAACCAAGTCACAGATTTGATTCGATTTCATGGACTCCATCTGTTTTTCCATTCAATTCTTCCACTTTTCCTTTGCAAAGCATGATAAAGTTTCTTGTACAGGTTTTGGTACTTCTTCATCTTCTGGAGCAACTAGAAAAACTTGATCTTCAATCTTGAAATTGTGCTTAGGTATACTTTTTCTAGTACTCTCATAAAGTGAAAGATTTGATGTAACCTTGTTACTTTGATAAATTGCTCCTATTTGGATCAACATGTGGAAGTGCTTTCTCTTGCACATCAATTTAGCCATAAGTACAACTCTATCATCTAATTCAAATAAGGGTTCCCCTTTTTGATTCTCCTCTATTAGGAAAATCACTTTCATGAAATGTCACATTACGTGACTCTATTCAATTATAGTCTCGTCTTGATTTTCACCTTTGAACATGTTTGGGACAATCTGAGTATCTTATGAAGATACACTTCTTACCTTGCAAACCCAAATTTTCAAACTTACTCGAAGAATCATTAATATATGTAGCTGATCCTCAGGATCTTAGAGAGTTCAAATCAGATCTACCTGTCCAAAGCTGATATTGCGTAGAAAGTACTGATATAAAGGAAACTCTATTCAGAATAGAGGTCGCAGTTAACAAAGTATCTCTCTAGTAGGGAAAGGGTAAATAAACCTGTGCCATCATGAACCTCACCATTTTTAGCAACATTCTATTCCTTCTCTCAGCAATACCATTTTGTTTAGGTGTATTAGGAATAGTTAACATCCTAATATTCCTTTATATTATGTAGTTCTTTAAACTCTTCAGATAGATATATTCATGCCTTTGGTTAGTTTTTTAAGCCTTTCTATCTATTTAATTGTCTAACACATTTAAACGTAGTCAAAACATAACTATCCCGCGTCAAATTGGCTATAAAAGTAATGAAATAAGAGGCTTCATACCTTGCCCTCACATTCATAGGGCCACATATATCTTAATGGACTAGCTGCAATGGAAGTTTGGCTCTCAAGATTTTATTGAATGGTTTATGTGTTGTTTTTTCAATTAGGTAATGTTCACATATAGGTAATAAATCCTTAGTGATTGAACCTAGCAAGCTTTCTTTAGCAAATCTATAAATTCTCTCTTGTCTTATATGTATGTTCAAATCTTTACAATAACAAGAAGATACATTCATTGAAAAACACGATCAACATAATAGTTATAAGGGTTTGGATCACAATGCAACACTAGAAAGCCATACTATAAATGTCCAGATCCATAAAATACATGTTCTTTACAAATACGAACAGCGGTACGACAAAGTTCAAATTGAAACCTAATCCTCAAAGAACAACAAAAGAAATTAAGTTCCTTAGTATCCCTGATGTAAATAGGACATCATGAAGGAGAATACTACGGCCACCACACAAATACAACTCGTATGTACCAATTCCAATCACCTGCACTCTATCATCATTGTTAATGTAAATATACTTTTTACCAACTGAAAATCGACGAAACTCCACAAACCCTTCTTGATCCCTGGTTACGTGGTCGGCTGGTCCTGAGTCTACAATCTACATATGATAAGATTCATTAGCATAACAGTGTTTGAAACATAAACAATACTAAAAGAAGTATTTACAAGAGCTACCTTCTTTGACTCGAGGGATGCCTAGGCAAAATGACCCAGCAACTTGATACTTGAAACATTTTAGCTTGCTCTTATATTTCTTCTTTCCAAAATATTTACCCTTTCTTGTTGCACTTAGGTTTGTTCATTTTAGATACTTGTCCAGTTTATTTTCCCTTGGCTTTCTCAACTGCTGACGGTTAAAGCGTAAAGTATTTTTAGAACTAGATTTAGCCACAAAAGTATGTCCCAGAGATTTAGCCACACTAAAGCACATATTCTCTAGTTCCACATGGCAGCCAGCATCAGCAAATGTTTTGATGCTATCATTGTGATTAAGATTGACTTTCAAATGTTTCCAAATATCACAACCTAAACTTGATGTTCATTAGAGAGTATGTGACCAACTGACTTCAGCTCAATCATAGTAGACATGATCCTCACTTGTTGTGTGATGTTGTGATTAGAAAGTTTCTTATAAGTGTCGAACTTAATAGTCAGATGTCTGAATCTAGTCACACTAGCATCATTACCATATTTCTCTCTCTAATATGTTCAGATGTCATAAGCACACACTGATGGATAAGATTATCCACAACGGAACTTACCGAAATTGCACGATCAGTGAAATCTTCCTTTTTCTATGTCTGTAAGTTTTTTGACACTTTCTCTGTTGAACAATTTGAACTACCAGGTCTTCTATCATGTGGTTAATACCCTCAAGGCAATCTTGTTTCTCTAGCACATGCCAAATTTTATGGCGTCAATTGATTATCTCGCCATTCAATTTCTCATATTTATTAATGTCAATGCCGTGGTGTGTCAACAATCTAAGACATGGAGTTGAATGTTTACTAAGTTCTCAATCATCGTCCATTAGCCTAATGTTTCTTTATAACAAAATTAATTTCACAGCACGAAGTCATAAGTTGTAACGAACTACTCAGACTCTTTCAACCTTAGAACTCCCACTCAATCAAACAATTAAGCATGTAGTAAGCAAGATATTTGAACTTTATGTAATAAATATATAAATCACAAAATATCAAAATTTACATGCAATTAGAATAAACTTCCCTATTCAATTACTAGATATAAAAAGAACATTGCATAGATGTTTGACAATTTGAAGTGGCAGTACATATAAATTAATTATAAAATTCTAATAATCTGAATTCCATTTGCTAATCAAAATTCTGATAAAATAGCTACAGCTTAGGAATGGTGAATTATCAAAAATTTCAACAGCTTTATCATGCGAATGCTTATGAAGAGTCCTCATTCGATGATACATGATTATATAGGCCTTCTCAAATGCATCACTTCTCGACGTGTTGCTTTGAAATATTTTATGTGTTGTAGGTTATGTCATGAATCCATTTCATAGTTAATAAACACATAATTTTTCAACACGTTCCATTATCAATGCTCTACTAGCTTCTCCTTTAAAAATGCTAAAAGTGCGTATTGATTCAGTCATATCTAATCAAGCACAAAAAACTAGAAACTAGTTACTACGAATCACACAACCTAATCAAGACCACACAATTCCTGAACATATATAAAATGTTACTTCAAATACTTTTGTAATATTTTTCATTTCAAAAAAAATGAGAATTTTCAAAAATAACTCACACCAGCCAATATCACTTAACAAATATTCTTGATTTTTATAAAAATATTTTCAGAAATTAATCAAGTTAAAAAAAAAATTTAAATGCTTGTTACAAATTTAATTAAAGCATCAAATACAAAAAAAAAAAAGAAAAAAAAATTAAAAATTTAACTATTTAAAAATTAATTTTAATTGCCTTTATGAAAACAAGAATATTTTAGGGTCCTAACTACAATTTTTTCAAAATGAAATTTGGATAGTAATGACATTACAGTAATCGATTCCATTTATTTTCATTTAGATTTAATCAATTTTGACACTCTTTCATCAGTGCAGTCAAATCTTACATCATCAATTAAGTGCACATTTGAGACACAACTAGATGTGATAGAGAATGAAAAATGGCCCCCAACACTGTTCATTAGTTTTTTATAATGAAGCAATTTTTTGATATTTTTATCAAAACTTTGAAAGGCTGTACTTCTTCAATTCAAGGTAAAAAATTATGAACTTTATACCATTAGAAAGATCTCGAAATGATTTATTTATCTAATATGGGAAGTGTGAAAATTAACATGCAAGAAGTTATCATGCGATGAACGGGGCTCAATTTTTCTCCCAAAATATAAATTCAAACAAGGTGAAATTTTCTAGATATGTTCTACATAATTCCATGAACATATGGCATAAATTTCATGAATTTATATGGACTATACCAAAAGTTTTCATTGACGATGTTGAAGCTTTTGGAAGAAAACAAAATTCACGCATTTCGATTATTCTAAAACATTTTCAATATGTTTTAAAGCAAGAAAATAACCTACCTAGGCTTTGATACCAATACGTAATAGCATGCCTTTTACTAAGTTTAGAGTGATAAAACTTGCTTGAAATTCCAACAAACAAGGTTGAGTCATTTGCCTTTTGATTGCTTACATTCCACATTGCTTTGTATTCACTCATTGGTCAAAAACTCGATCACAAAGGAAGGAGTTAGTTCACAACTCAAATAACACTTTTTGAGACATAATACTTCCAAATCAAGTCACCGCCATTGTATGTTTTTCTCTCTATATTGTCATACGAATTTTGCTTGTATGTTTTGTACTTTGGGGGAGTGGGTGTATATGTAAGTTATTGATCGAGGGAAGTTAATTTCATGGGCGGATCCACATGGGGTTATTTGACCCCACAATTTTATTTTTTATTTTTATTTTTATTTTTTTTAGAAAATAGTGTTTTGAACCTTTATGACCTACTTTGATGCATTCATTACGGGATGCCAAATAAAGTGGAAACATTGCATTCTTAACTCCATTTGAAATGCTCATGACCTAGGTTTTTGCTTGTTAATAGTGTGCAAAATGACCAACCATAGTAAAAGTTAACTTTCGAAATTCATTGAGATTGTATACTATTCGAATCAAAAAATTAAATATGTCATCTAGAAGCGTTTTGAGAACTACATCGTAGTCATGTTAAATGTTCCAAATGGACATTGAAAATAGTTAAATATGTGTCAAACATACGCCTTAAAAGAAGCTTCTAACATAACTTTTCTTTGAGAAATTTCAATTATTTCATCAACGTTTTTATTATTTTTGCACGATAAAATTATCAATATAATTTACATCATTTATTAGGAAATTTTAAATGGCACATAACATCAAATATCTTAGTTTAGTTACGAATTAAAAATTATTTAAATTACTTTCGAATTAAGTTTAAATTTCATTTATTTCGTATATTAAATGTGAATTTTATTTCAATTCATTTACGTCCTACTTTCAATTTTAATTACTTGTCGTCAGCTCAACATCTATTAACGAAATGGTAAACAAAACTATACAAGTTGCAAAATTCATATAATATTGATAATGATATAATTATATTCATTAATATTATATTGTCTTTAAAAAATTACAACCCATGTAGGCAACTTGTTTTCTTCCAACACCATCATTGTAAAGTCCCATAAATTTGAATGAACATTTTCATGGATCCATGCAGGGTAGAAAGTATTCATCCTAAATAACTGTAACATAGAAGTTTTTCATTGAACTGGGAATAAGAAACTCTGGAACAAGCAACAGTAAGTTGGGGTTCCAAAGTCCTTTTAAACTATGAATAAAGAGATATCTTTATTGGAAAAATTTATTCCCAAGTTGTTGATATGCTATACAATGCAATTTGGAATTTTGCCCACAAAAAAATTTATCTTTTCCCTACAAATTTTGAGCCTCTTTATATGCTTCTATAATAACCATATAATCTACATATGTTGTAGACAACACTAATGTATTTGGCAAAGTAGCTTTCTAGCTAATAGCACAGCCTTTACGGGTAAACACATACTCAATAAGTTATCTTCTTGTATGAAGATTCCTTGCATAATCTAAATCCACGTACCCAATGACTCCATCTGTATTTTTGCCTAAATGTAAGCAAGCATTAGTAGAGCCCAGCAAATATCTAAATATCCACTGCACTGCTTTCCATTATACCTTGCCAAGGATTTGTCATGTGCCTACTAAATGCATTAACTACATGTGTCAAATATGGTTTTGTACGAACCATAGCATACAAAAGATATCCAACTGTACTGGAATAAGAAATCTGAGACATATAATCAATGTCTTCATTTGACTGGGGATTAAGCCAAATGATAATTTAAAGTGGGCAGCAAGGGAGTACTAATAGTACCTAGATAAAATTTGCCAGCTTTTTTAATCCCTTAAGATCTCTATATCAAGAATCTTCCTTACCATACCCAAGTCTTACATATCAAACTCCTCACAAAGTTGAGCTTTCACTTTTCTAACCTCTGGTTAATCCTTGGTTATTATGAGCGTATCATCAACATTGAGCAACAAATATGTAATCGATCCACCATCTCTCTTTCTGAAGTACATATAACTATCATAATTGCTTCTAATGGAATTTTGAGTAGTCATTAATCAAACCTTTATTCCACTGCCTTCATGACTGCTTAGTCCATACAAGGACTTATTCAACAAGCACATAGTTTTCTTTTTCCAGAAACTATGAAGCCTTTTGGCTATTGTGTTTATCATGCAAGAATGCTGTCTTAGCCACAAAAGTATGAATAAAACTATGCTTTGCAATTGGTAAGAACACAACTGTGAAGTTAACACCTGGAATTTGACTATAGCCCTTTGCTATCCCTAATATCCCTTTTGAACATGCACTTGCAGCAAACAACCTTTTTATCCTTGGATAATTTACCAAGTCTTGAGTACTCTTTATTTAAGGACCCCATCTCATCCTGTATAACAATCAACAATCTGCTCGAATCAATGTAATTAACTGCCTTTGAAACGTAGCAAGCTTCTCAATGGAATCAATATTATCAGCCATACTCAATGCATAAGCTACCAAGTTTGCCTCTCCGTACTAATAGGTTTAGTCCCCGTTTGAGGCCCATTAAATTACATTCCATTACATTTTATTTTTCTCTCTCCTATTTTCAACCACACAATCTTCTATAAAATAATATTACACGTAAATTGAAAACTTTTCCTTTTTTTTCAACCTCTCATTTTTCAAAAAAATACTATTCCTCCCATTTTCATTGCCCAAAAAATGGGGATCAAACAGGGGCTTAATCTATTTGTAATGTCTAGCCTTAACAATTGAATTCTGTGTTGCTGTTGGTAGTATAGGTAAAGTAGACAAAATGTTATTGTTTGTCAGCTCTTAATTAGACTGATCTAGAATAGAATGTTCTGAAGTTTCTATTTGTTCTCTCGAACAAATTTCCAACCTTAAGTTAATTAATTATGTTCTTCAGCTTTACTAAAACCTCTACAAGGTGAATCATGAACCATAGCATGTTCATCAAACACTCATCTCTATTAACCACCACATTCCTTGTCTCTGGACACCACAACTTATAGCTTCATATACCTGATTTATATCGAAAAAAGGTATCACTTTTTGGACCTAGGCTCTAATTTTCCATTATTCACATGAGTATAAACAAGGCACCCAAAAAATCTTCAATCAAAACAAGAAGGTTTACCATATCAAACCTCTTCCAGTGTCATTTTTCAATGGCAATTGAGGATGAGAGATTAATCAGAAAACAAGGTTTAGTAGTAGCTTCAGCAAAAATTTTTTTACACCACCTAGAATTTGAAAGCATACAACGATTCTTTTCCATCAACGTTCTGATCATCCGTTGTGCCACATCATTCTATTAGGAAGTTACAGGCATGATCAAGTATCTCATGATTCTTTCTACCCTACATCATCTAAACAAAAGTCCAACTCCTTGTCTGTACATAGATATTTCACCGGCATTCCTGTCTACTTTTCTATTATTGTTTTCGCTCCTTGAAAGCTCAAACACATCGCTCTTCTTTTTACAAAAGAATATCCAAACATTTTTTTTGAAGTCATCAACCACTATCGACAAGTAATAAGCACATTCTTTAGAAGATACCCTAACTGGTCCCCAAAAATCTGAATGGATATACTCAAGTGTTTTCTTCGTGTTGTGTCTTCCTTTAGTGGATCTGAGCCTTTTTTATTTCCTAAAGAGACAATGCTCACAAAATTTTATCTTACTGATCTTCTCCATCAAGAAGTCCCCTTCTCATCTGCTAAAGAAGAATTAGAAACTATTACATCCTCTAAATTGAAGAACCCTGTAAAATGTACAACTGCGAAAAAGCTTTTATGTCCCCTCAAGACAATAAGAGCACCTTGGCTCACCTTCAAAACTCCATTTCACCTGTACTCAAAGACAAGTGATTCTGCTTCAGTTTTAGAACATACATTAAATTTGTAATTGTTTTAATAGCCCATGGAACATTTTGATTCTGATTGTATCAACTATGATAATTTTTCAAGGTACTTTTTCACATAATCATTGCACATCATGAAACTACTTCATATTTTGTAAACCTGTCCCTGTTGGGTCATATATGAAAAGTACATGCCAAGTCAAGAACGCATTCCTTACAAGGTTTGTAACCTATGTCACAAATCACAAGAAGCTCTCCTTCACTTTGCCTGTCTTCTACAACATTAGCCTCTACTGTGTTTACGAGTTGCTTTTCTTTATCAGTAGCATCTGTAGCCTTATTTCTATTTTTTGAAGCATAATAATCCACTCTAGTATGCCACTTCTTCTTACAAAAATGACATGTTTTCTGTGCATGTCTAGATTTCGATCTATCCCTCATATTTCTATCAAGATTTCTATCTTAATTTTTCCTATGTTAGCCAGGCCTTCAGTTCTACTCCCAAATCTATTTGCAAGATGCCTCATCCTCTCCTTAGATTGTAAAACATAATAGACCTTATCCATGTCTCCTAAATAGCTACGACTTTTTTGAACATAGTTAAATGATCACCTTACAATGCACTTTTGGACATTTGATGAGAATACATGCTCTGTTTCAAGAGTAACTTGCTGGTCAAACTCTTTGTCATACAAAGTAACCCCAACTTCAACTATAATGCAGCTACACTTTTCTCATTTAGAACATCCTAAACAATTTGATTAGATAGATATAGATGAATTTGGGATTGGGATTTCGAATCCTTACGCTACTTTCATCCTGCCTTCAGGTTAAAAGCATCTTATCAAAGCCTAGTAAGACTTTCTCCAAATATATCTATGCAAGAATTGCTCATATATTCACCTGCCATAGAGTAAATCTTATATTACGATCCAATAACGGAATATCATATGTCATCGTTGCCATGCGAAATATCAACCTTGCTTTTTGAAATTAGTTTGTTGTGAATTGATCACAAGATAATGACAATAATAAAATAAACAAATAAAGGGCAAGAACTTCAAGATTTCTATGAAAACCCAAGATTTAATGATTAAGTAGAATTTCACTATAATCAATAATGAATGTATTTACAAAAAGATCTCAATACTCTAAATTAAGATTTAGAGCTCTCAAGATGTTGTATGAACATTATGCCGTCAACGGATGTGATGGAGAATATGTACGAACACTAAATTTTGAGTTGTAGATGAATATGAGTCCAGAAAATGTGTTAAAATGAGAAACGAGCCTGGATGAGAATAAACATGCCGCTTGAGCCCTAGCATGCAAAATTGCAACGACTTTTCTTCTCAATCCATTATTTTATCTCTTCAAAACCACCTCAACCAAATCTTCAGTATCCACTAGAATTGACACCAAACTACAACACTACCTCAGCTCCTACCTCATTTTCAAGCGCATCATCATCAGCAAAACCATTTCCACTAGATTCTTCATTAACCTCTTAATTGTTAAGGGTAGGGCTGGACAAAGTTCTCAAACTGAACTGAACCGAGTTGTTCTTCTTAAATTAAATACCCGAACGAGCATCTGAATCAAGAACCAACGGGTTTGGTTCAGTTCTCAATTCTAGATCAAGAACCAAAAATCGAATAAGAACCGAATCTCCCTATTTTTTAATCAATTTACTTTAAATAAGTCATATTATTTTATTTTTTCAAAATAAATTTGCTTAACTAGTTAATTTAACTCAAACAAAAAAATATGATCTTATTATTTCTAATTTTCATACAAAACTAATTTAATCAAATTGACCTAAATTTTATCCAAATTCATTACTCTACCTTAGTGCCGTTTCTACTGCTCTGGAGAAATTGAATTGAAACTCAAGAACACCTCACTTAATGATTGTGAGCTTGCTATCTTCATTTTCTTGGGATTTTAATAATAAAATCTATGAAGAACTCATCAAAGAAAGGTGCAAAAGATGCAGAAGATTGGAATACGTTAATTTATAAGAGCTAAGATTGAATATATCATTAGTTGAATTAATGTAGTTTTGTAAATATTAAAAAAATTAATTATAATACGGAACCTAGGAGCCGAATGGAGCAATACCCGAACGGTTCCATAATTAAATTTGGACCAACGAGTCCACTTACTAAATACCTGAAAATTTCAGGTTTAGTTCGGTTCTTGTTAGAACCGAACCGAATCAAACCATGTCCAACCCTAGTTAAGAGCCTCAATATTTTCACCACCTACTTCATCTATGAAGATATCATCCCGTTTCAACTCCTCATTGGTGCCTTTCCCTAATTCAATAGTCATGCTATTGGGTTCTTTTTTTATCTTTGGTGTTTTGTTTTTTACTCATCCTCTTCTTCCATCAACTATTCTTTTTTCTTCTCCTTTACTAAGATCTCGAGCCTGCATAGATTTTACATCTGTGCCTATGGATTTTACTTCCTTTGAAAAATTTGCAACATTTTCAATCAAGAACTTTTTGGGTCACCAATTTCGTCATTGTCCTTTTTCAAGGACTTTTCAAGATTACCAATGTTTTGATCCTCCATGGACAACTGAACATTTTCAACCAAAAGCTTTTCACTTGTTGCAGGTTCATCATCAACAGATCTATCATTACTCGAACTCTTCACTGTTTCCATTAAGAGTTCCTCATCCTTTCCCATCTGAAGTGCATTTACTGTTTCCTTCGAGATTTCTTCATCTTTTAGCATCTCAACTTCAATTACTATTTCCTTCGATGGTCCTTCATTCTTTACATTCTCAAATTCACTAATTGTTTGGTCCTTCATTCTTTACATTCTCAACTTCACTTATTGTTTCCTTCGAGTGTCCTTCATTCTTTACATTATCAAATTCACTGACTGTTTCCTTTAGATTATTTACCTTCTCAACTTCACTTTGTGTTTTCCTCAAAGGTTCTTCATTCTTGAACTTCTGAGCTTCAACCGATTTCGATGTCTTTCCAGAAGTATTTGTAGAGGAAAATGGAGTTTTTTTAATCACTTTTCCTTACGAATCTTTCTCACAATTCTAGTGCTAAAGGTAGGTTTTGTTTTAGGCATCGTATGAGTAGCTTTATCAGATGCTATAACTTTAACAACTACTACAACAACTAAAAAAATAATGTCACTGCTCTGATGTGGAACATATTGAAAAGCTTAAAAACCAAAACAAAAAAAATGGTGTTTACAGCCATTTGCATAGCTAAATTATATTCTTACCGAAGAACTAATCTAGATGGAGGACCAAGGCGAGTTTAGAAAGTTACATTAAGAATGAAAAACTATTATTCTATATAGAGAAATTGGTTTACTCTTAAATGGTGTGTTGGAGATTTAATAGCAGAAACCTAACACATGATTGTTTCAGAAACAGCAAAGAGTTGCAATGTGGATCAAGATGTTCATTAATGAACTTAGAGTAGCTCTTAATATTGTTGATCACATGCCATTGTATTGTGACAACAATAGAGTCATCGTGCAAGCGAAGGAACTAAGGTCTCAACAATGATCCAAACATGTATTAAGACGGTATAATCTCATCAGAGAGATAATACATAGAAAATGACGTAAAGAGAAGAACGAATAATCACAATCAATTAGAGATCCATTGACAAAGAGTTGTCGCAGTATAAACATGATCCTCATGTAGACTCTTATAATATTAGGTACTTAAGTATTGGATCCAGTGCAAGTGGGAGTCTGTAAGTGTTATGCCCTAAGTCCAATCGACTTTGGACATTAACACCTTTTAGCCCCTGTTTGGCCCCCATTACGTGGAAAAATTAATTGGTGGAATAGTATTTGTTTGAAAAATGAGTGGTTGAAAAAAAAGGAAAAATTTTCAATTTACGTGTAATATTATTTCATGGAAGATTGTGTGGTTGAAAATAGGAGAGAGAGAAATGAAATGTAATGTAATGAAAATTAATGCGGCTCAAACAGGGACATAATATACGGTGGATGCGATTTATGGCAGATCTATTAATTAATTAATTAATATTCAATTGAATTAAATAATGAAATCCGTAGATTCAAATCTTAGTAATTTGTTAATCACAAGGAGTTGTAATTGTGAGATACAAATTACATATGATTGAATCTTAAATCATCTGTGGTCATAAGTAATGACGAGATACAGATATCGTTATTACGGATAGACCATCTCGTGTGGCATTTCTTACTTGTGAAGTAAGTAGCTGATCTCACAAACTAAAGTGTAGTGACACTTGAATGAATATAAGCATCCTACCATCGTCAGATCAAAGCAACTCAAATCTAGTTATGTAGCCCCAAATCGGAGTCTGAACAATCAGGTTGTTTAGATTCACACCATTTTTTGTTTTCAATTCTTTCTAGACCAATTCTTTTCATGGACTATTAGTGATTACTATAGCTCCTTATAATAATAATAATAATAATAATAATAATAATAATAATAATAATAATAATAATAATAATAATAATGGTAAACAGTATGATTATTAGTGAATGACAGTTATATCCCTACAGCCCTATCCCTAATTATTCCCAATAAATATGGGACTTTATTTCTTAATAATACAAACAAGCTATTGACTTCTCTAGTTTCTTCTCTTTCTCTCTATTTTATAACACATTATCAGCAAGATTCTCTAAAATAAATTATTGAAATTAGTTTGAAGGTAGTATATCTAGCCCCTGTTGGAGCCCCATTAAATTACATTTCATTATATTCTATTTTTCTCTCTTCTATTTTCAACCACACAATCTTCCATAAAATAATATTACACGTAAATCGAAAATTTTTCCTTCTTTTTCAACCACTCATTTTTTCAAGAAAACACCATTCCTTCCATTTTCTTAGTGTGAGAGTATCTCTACCTATTTATTTCTCTACTTCTAACTTGAATCATTTAAACCTTTTAAGAACTTCATGCTTGAATTTCATCAAGCTTACATGATCATTGATGACATAAGAGAGACCTCATCTAACATTAATTGTCATGGGTCCATATACATTACTATGTATTATGCCAATATTTATGTAGACTTGTTCATTTTCAAGTAAAAGGAGATTGGTTAGTGTGCCAAACAGACATGATTTGTACTTGTCAAATTATTCAAAATCACGCATACATCTCAATGTAATTTTGGAATTGGATTTCATCTATATGACCATTTCACATAAGTCTTTTAACTTCCACACTCATTATAGAATGTTATTTTATAGCTTACAAATAACCATTAAGATCTTTATCAAGCAAGAACAAAATGGTTCTTGACATTAAAATAGTCCATGTCCGAACATGGAATTTATTTTAATGTTTCAGCTATGGTAGGTACAAAGCAATATTTCTCTAATTCCAATACTAAGCCTAAAGGTAACGGCAAGAAATATCCTCTTACAGGCAATACAACAACATTTGTCCATCTTCAACGTGTAGGTCAACTTCTCCCTTTTGCAGTGATCTACTTTTATTTAGTTTCTCTATATTTGCATAAATATGAGATCCATAATGGTATCAAATACCTAAGAAACTCATGAAGTAGATGTAAGTCTTGTAATATTTTTTCCAATGACCTTTCATTCTATAATGAAATCAGGAGTCATTAGATTTGGTATTGTCCTTCACTTTGACCGTATTAGCCACACTGAATGCTTTCCAAAAGCCCCCCACCCCTTTTATTTCCTCTTAATACCCTTAGAGAAATCAATGGCTTGCCCATTACTAGCTTTGATATTGGGCTCAATAGTCTTTAAGCATGTTAAGCAACTTAATGAGTGTGCATTCGAGCTGATTCATATCATAATTCATAACTAATATGGATAACTCTTTGACAGAGATTGCAGTGCTAAGCTCCCGTTTAACGCCCATTAAATTACTTTCCATTACATTTTATTTTTCTCTCTCCTATTTTCAACCACACAATCTTCTATAAAATAATATTACACATAAATCGAAAACTTTTCCTCGTTCTTCAACCACTCATTCTTCAAAAAAATACCGTTCCATCCATTTTCATTTTTAGAAAATGGGGGCCAAATAGGGGCTAAGTCAATACTTAGTTCATAGTTCATGATTGAGCTCAATTGAAACACTTCTCAATGTCAATCATTTTCAGTACCTGAGCACTGATTGAAGATTCCTCTGTCATTTCACATCGGTATAGTTGTTGGGAAGTCTCATATCCTTCCACACATGATTGCTATCAAACAACTCTTTGAAATGATCATGTTGCTTTTGTAACTCAGGTGACGTAATGCAAACATCACACATGTTGTAGTGATATTATCACTATGTTATTATAGTAGCCACATCTTCCTTATTTGATCTAGAAAGCAGTAGTTAAGGACATGACCAATTATCTCACGCATGAGAACAATTCTCAAATTGCATTGCCAATTTAGAAAATTTAATTTAGCTGTTGGCATTCAGTATGCCATTCAAAACATATGGTTACTCAAGATTCAATATAAATGTAAATGACAAAAAGAAAAAGAATAATATATGACCCTCTCGCATAAATTTATGGAATCCATACTTAAATTTATGACCCTCTCGCATAAATTTATGGAATCCATACTTGACTCCCAGTGGGTTAGGATCCCATTTGTTATACTAAGACCTTAAGTGTACTCAACAAGTCTAAATAAAACATATGGGTAGATACTATCATCAATTGTATCTCCATACAACTCCTAGGTCATTAAGCTAACAACTCCTTGTCTTCACATATCTTATGTGTTAGCTTAATATACCTCTAAAATTTATCTCCTTGAGTATACTCAACAAAAGATAAATTTTAGTTAAGTCGGATCCATCATTCAGAAATATCTAATATTTCATAGTGTCAAACATATCCCTAATAGACCAGCCTTAAGTGTACTCAACAAGTTGAGACGATTTGGAACTCTAGTTTTTCACTATAGTGATGGAAGACGAATAATAAATTTGACTTAATATTTTATCGAGGGGTTTTGCATTCAAATGTCTTATCTTAGCAATCATATATATTTTATTATACATCTACCATGTAAATAAACACATATATAACATAATAGTGTGTGGATGGTTATGGACTTTTACTATCTAGTCTTCACAAGCCATAAGGAAGACTAGTTGGTCAATTCTTAGGGGGTATTGCATTGATCATACAATGTTCATGGTCTCCTTTTCTTCTTATTTCTTCAATTAGTACAGCTGTAACCTATATCCTATACTAGTTAGCATGCAAGTCTAAAAGAAATTGGACTCGCAGGCCCAAAGTAAATAACAATAATGGTCCAAAATAGTTAAGAGCTTGCATAACAATAACGATAACGAGCTCGCAGGCTCATAAAATAACAAGAGTAAAATTAATCATTCAACACATTCATATGGTCGAGTCTATAATCGTCCACTAATAATCATTCATCATATAAATGTATGCCTATATAATATCAATATGTAAACACGTTTCGAGTTTCTAGCAATTAAGGTCGTCTAAACTATTTTAGACAAATGGATCAGAACAATTAAATAATTAATTAATCAAATTAATCAATTAATTTAATTGACGAGCATATATAATTAAAATCAATTTTTAATTAAATACCGAATTAGAGTCCAACTCTAATTCTACAATTATTGGGTGGGATTGATTAATTAAAATCAAAATTTAATTAAGTGTCAAATTAGAGTCCAACTCTAATTTCAAAATTTAAGGCAGTTAGATTTAATTAAAATCAAATTTTAATTAAACAACGAAATTAGAGTCCTACTCTAATTCCAAGATTTTAGGGCGAATTTATTAAATCAAAATCATATTTTAATTAAATACCAAATTAGAGTCCAACTCTAATTCCAAGAAGAAATTTAGGGCGAGACAATTTAATTAAAATCAAATTTTAATTAAATATCAAATTAGAATCCAATTCTAATTTCAAGAACGTATTTGGGTGAAAAATTAATTAAAATCAAAATTTAATTAAAAACTAAATTAAATTCCAATTCTAATTTAAATTGAATGAATATTTTAATCTAGGAAAAATAAATTAAATTACAATTCTAATTTAAATTGAATGAATATTTTAATCTAGGATAACACTTCTTAATACAATAAAATTCAATTTGGGATCAAAGTTTAACATTTAAGTTAAAATCCAATTTTAACTATAATATAAAAGTTGCCAATTTGAATAAAATTTTAAATGGGTTAAGATTGAAATTTTAGGTCGACCACATTTAAAATCAATTTTAAAACACTTTCCAAAATCGCAATCCAAACCCTTTTGAAAAATATTGCTTCCTGACCCTTTTCAAATTTCATAAGCACTCCTCCGAATTCGAAAATTGCAAATGCCTCACAATTAAAATTATAACTTGATCCCAAAACCATATTGCAACAAGGGGCATACAATTTCCAAAATTACAACACATGCCCTCTCCTTCAATCACCCAAAACTCAATCTGTGGAAACCCTAGGACTCCAAAAAAATATTCTCTTTGCCCCCTCTAGATTTTAGGGATGACAATGCTTATGCACCTGCGGTGGAAGTTGCTGTTGTCCAAAGCAACGGCTTCCAGCAGCTGTAGCTGTGTCAACGTTGCGAAAAATAAAACAATTTTCGATTCCTATTAGGATTATCTTTGTGTTTAGATAGGAATTGTGATAAAAGTTGTAGCTTTTACGAGATTTGCAAACACCTTTGCTATTGTTTCGTTCCAACGATCTTAATTTGCCACCTTCAGCTGTCCAATTGTCCAGCCTCCAAGAATGATCCACACAGAGAACAAGATTGTAGGACTATGATTTTTCTTCTTGTGATAGCAAGAATGAATTCTCTAGAGATTTTGAAAACCCTAGTCATTGAAAAATTCTAAGAATTCTTCGAAAGTTCAAGAAATGCATACAATTTCAGTTTTTTGTTTTTCATAGAACTCTTGTTGTAGTGTTATTTTTGCTGAAAACACATTCTAATTGATGTTTGACACATAAATCATCAATTTCATTCTGCTTGCGATCTTTATTCTCAAGTCTTTCTTGATTCTTGGTTCTCGTTAGATTGAAGATTGTAAAGACTGAATTCTGGATTCAATTTAGATAGTTCATTAAAGAACTTTACAAGAAAAACAAAGAGAGGAAAAAGGCAAGAGTGAGTGCAATATCGAAAAAAAGCCAACCAGTGAAACACTTGAGTGTAAACATGTGAGATTACATTTCCTAGCTATTAAAAAATGAACACATCAGAGATTCAACATCTACGTAGTAAGAACAAACAGTTCATTTTTCTTGAAAAAAAATGCAACAAGAATTCGAGGTGTGAATGTCGTGTTTGGGGAAATTAAGGATAGAATTGATAGGTAAAACACTATTATTTAAAGTTTATAAAGGGTGTTAATCAATTGGAGGATCAGTTGGAGGTGGACAAAGTAGGCGTGGAGATGGCCTTTTAGAATAGGAGAATGAGTTTAGGAGTGGAAATGGCGAGGAAATAGCCTTTGAAGTGGAAAATGGACAGATTTGGGTATGAAGAAGATTCTTTCGATTTGATTTTAGCATTCTTGGGGTACATTTATTAAATCTTGTTGTCGGTTCTAAGGTTTATCCTTCAAGGGGTTCGCATCATGGTGTGTTATGGTATATTTGTAGAAGACTGAGAAATAAAATAAAATTAGGCCATGATATTATATTATGATGATCTAGCACCATGAGCCTAGCTCATTCAAAAAATGAGCAATGGAAGCTCAACCCATTTAAGATTTTGAAAGCTCAAGCCATAAGTTAATTAAAAGTCCAACAATTTAAGAGATTAAGTTTAAGTAAATTTGATTACAAAAATTTAATGAATAACTGGGTTCCACAATAGTCATCTACATGATTTCTCATATAGGCAACCCAGGTTCAAATTACCATGTAAATGTTTTTATAAAACTTTTTATGGAATTTTTTTTAGGCTTAAAAACTTTTCAAATTCTTAGTTAAAGACCCAATTTAACAAATTAATGATAATACAACTCCACTCATTTAGTTTTTCATTAAAAAGAAAGGTTATAAGAAGTGGAAGATCGCTTTTTCACTACACCCCTTTTCAAATCCGAGTTTTCTCTTATTCTCTCTCAAAAAATACATTTCATGTCAATTTAAGCTAAGGGAAGTAACAAGGGTGAGAAGAAAAAAAGGTTTTCTACACATTTTGTTCTTTGATATCCAAGAAAATTCAAGGTAGGTAGAGGTGCAAGTGTTTATTTCATTTTCAAATTATGATTTTTCAAT
Source organism: Olea europaea var. sylvestris (assembly GCF_002742605.1). NCBI lineage: Eukaryota > Viridiplantae > Streptophyta > Magnoliopsida > Lamiales > Oleaceae > Olea > Olea europaea. The sequence goes on along the minus strand of NC_036238.1, from coordinate 3,391,668 downwards.
AAATGTTTGAATGAAATGGTACCTCCAGGTACAGTGCTTCGACACTTCAACAGTTTGAAAGATCATTCTTCGGCTCTACGTGCTATGATAATGCTATAATAATTTGGTTTTGCCGAAAATCGATCTACATGCGATGATATGAATCTATAGTTTGAAATTTTTAATTTGACAACGAAATGCATCGACGATATCTATTGAGTTTCAAACTCATGGGTTAATTCCCTTCCTACAGGTTGAATGAATTTTTTTTGGGGCGTGGATGATGGTAAAGAAGGATGCGACATGCCATGGAGAAGCCGGTGATTTAATATCTTTAGTTGATTTTGAAATGTTTACATTTTTTTAAAATTAGATTCCTATGGATGTCGTGTGTGGATCTATTCTACGAACATTCTTTATGAATAAATTATGTTTAAAATTAGATATGTGTCATAGGAATAAATTTACAAATCACCGTTTACAAAAAAATATGCTAGTGATTTAAAGTTTTCACGTTTCTTCAAAAAAATTCAAATTCTGCTTTGTCTTTAAAAAAATTCATAACTCTTTCGTTACATGGTATTTTTATACAAAACCATTGGCGTTCGATAGTCTCATAAGTTAGCGATTGAATGAACTTGGAATCATGTCAATCCGATATCAGTAGAATTTTATATGTTCCATAAAATAAACTACACTAGGTAGGGTCGCTGTTTTTTTAGCTTCTGCATTGACTTCAAAAGTTCATAACTCAACCGTTTCCTGGAATTTCTGGATGAAACCAATTGCATTTGATAATCTTATGGATTAGCCACTGAATAAATTTGAAATTATGTGGTTTTGATGTCTGCGGAATTTCATGTGTCATTTTAAGTGAACTACACCAGTTTACCTTCCAACTGGGTTTTGAAAAAATATTTTAATACATCATATGATGTCGATGGAAGTTAATTTTTGACTATGTTATATTATAAGGAATTTCCTACTTTATATTAAAAATTTTGAAGTTTCGAGGTCGATAGCTATGCAAACAAATTTATTTTGATAATTACCGTTCGAGATAAAAACTGAAACAATAATATTACTTTTAAAGTTTTGCAAAATTTCACTTCAATAGTGATTACATGCATATACAGTATGCTGTAAATACGGTAAGATGCAAATCATTGAAAATACGGTATGTTGCATATACGGTATGCGTTAATCCAACATGTAAAGTGCATATACGGTAAGAATGAATTCGGTTTTTTTGAGATTGTTTTCTTTTAGTACTCTCTTAAAAAAAATTTAATTCTTTATACCTTCCACTAAAAATATGGTAAATTAATTTACGGCTAAAGTACAGTTAATCTTGTGACGTTTCAATCGAAGGGTTGTGGCGTTACAATATTTAGCACACTTTTGGTTCATTTTGGTATTTCTTATGTTTCGGCTCCTCTCAATATAAATGAACTGTGCTACTTCATAGTTATAACTCCCGCAATAGCATAGAACAACCAAAATTTCACTTCTTTGTTTCGAGAATAGTACATGCCATGGCATCCTATTTTAGTCTCTGTTTGATCCCCATTAAATTAAATTATATTACATTTCATTTTTCTCTCTCCTATTTTCAATCACACAATCTTCCATAAAATAATATTACACGTAAATCGAAAACATTTCCTTCTTTTTTAACCACTTACTTTTCTAAAAAATACTATTCCCCCCATTTTCAATTTCAAGTAATGGGCATCAAACAGGGGCTTATACTATGCTAGAGGGTTCCAATTTTATTTTCTTGATTCCAATACATCCAGGTTGTTTCCGCCTTCATGCCCAACATGAGACTTGGTGTTTGGCTTGAAATTTCGAACTCTTGGCCTCCATAGCTTGAAAAGGTATTTGCATGGCTTCATTGATCCTATTTGCTTGCAATCTCGCCATTGGTTTCTCTTCAAGTTGAACCTAAACCTTGTATGATTGTGGCCTTCCTTGTGTCGTATTAGTTGGTGCTCTACCCCATAACATCATTAGCATTCTCCAACTCGGGCGTCACATCTCTATCACTCTCATCCTCAGTTACAACTTCTCCATTATCACGCATAATCATTGTCATTTTGCTTCGACATTGAGATGCAATGTATTATGAAACCAAGCATTTTATGCATTTGATATCCCTATTCTTAGAAGGTCGAAAATCAGACTTGGTTTATTTTTGCTATATCACTTTTTCCTTAGGTGGTTTCAGTCTTATTGTTTGAAATATTATTATTACCGCACTTCGGTTTCTAAAAGGATCAGAAGTCGGAGAATACTTTGCTTACTCTTTTTCTTTTTAAATGCTTCTCCACCTTCATAGCCATATGTACCATGTCCTCCAACTCCACTTAGTAATTCAATTTCACTTGTCATATCCCTATTCAGTTCATTCAAAAATCTTAATATTGCTACGTCCATAAATCCTTCACTAATTTGGCAATTATTTTATGGCATTAAACAACTAATGGAGGAGACTAACCAGCCCACCCTAGTTTGGATATTTCTATATTACAGGAATTCAAAGACTTGTTCCATGAAGATTTAATTAGTGGGATACCATCCATTGAATATAGAGTCGATTGGATGCAATCGAAAAATTTGATGAGCATTAATGGAGAAGCATTCAACTATGACATCGTAAAGTATCAATACCCCATACATAGATTAGATGATGTCTAACATGTAGGAATAGTGTACTTTTTACACATATTAATGCTTCAAATATGAGAGTAATAAATCATATGTCACGTGCATTCAAGGCATGAGGATCTATTTCAATCGTGAAGTCCTTAACTGTTTTGGTTTGAATTTATGGAATATGTTGGAAACCAATTTAGTATCCTCTACTACTTTTGATATGGTTTTATTGTTTAAATATGCTAACTTTGTTTTAACTATTATTGTAAGTGGTAGTTTAGATGAAAAGTAGGGAATTAAATTATACGCATTTCAAGGTAGCAAAAGGAAAAGGCGTAGAGAGGAACCAAGTGATTGGGTTTGGGTGCTTAGGTAAAAATAGCCTGTTCGAATGCAAAGAAGGTCAAGGTTTCATCTTAGAGGAGATGTCCATTCCACATCATTGCAAGGATTGATAACAATGGCTACAGCTTGAATCTTCACAATATAGATTCGAGGTCGAATCCTTTCAAAGAGGAAGGGAACGATACAAACGAGGAAATCAACAATCATACGAAGTTCAGGTCCAACTTGAAAAAGAACCAACCAATGACGAGATCACTAGCAAATATGATCAATTAAGTCATGCAACTTGTTCAAGATATGAAGGCCAAGAGATTGAAGTCAACAAGTCAGACACCAAAAAATAAAAAATAAAATTGAAAGCTAGTTGGATAACTATGCTGTAGTATAGTATAAAACAAGATCCTGAAACAACGAAGTGGAATTTTGGTTGTTCTATGTTGTCGCAAGAGTTATAACTTTGCCGTAGTATGTTTCATTTTCGAAACACCTTTTTTTCATATGTTTTGTAGAATTATATTTTTGATAGAACTCTTGCTATGGTATATTTTTTATAAAATTATGTTTTAATTAGGTTTTTATGGGTTCGCTATCAGTATGAAGAACACATAATTTTTCATTATTTTCATTGTAAAGAACACATATTATTTTCATTATAAGCCAGATTTGTTTTCTTCTTATTCTTCATTAAACTTAATTTTGAACTTATCAAAGATTTCATCTTTGTGGCATTCAACGAATTAATAGCAAGGTTCATAATTTTTTGTAATGAAGGGATCAATTTCTTGCATAACTTTGGTTCCTTGATTCAATAAGATATTGGTTCAAGCTTCAAACTGTGATTTTAGCTTTGTTGGATTGTGATTCAATCTTTTGTGGGTCTTGAAGCTATTGTTGCTAAGTGGGTTCACATTCACGCATATAATTAGGCCAACATAATTTACCGACGCCTTTTCACACGACATATATATGTTAAAAAAATCTGCATCAATGACATATATCTTTAACATAATCAAATCGAAGCACTTTTGATACTTAAGGAATTAAGAAGTACATACCTTCTTGTTAATAATGCATAAGCAATAGGGATAGTATCGATATTCTCCATCCACTTTGCATGCCTCTTGTTCAACTTACTTTGGCCCTTTAAATGTTTCATTGATTATTATCAGCATCTATTACAAACTCCTTTGGCCATATATAGTGTTGCTAGGTCTCCAAAGTTTGAACAATTTCATAAAGCTCTTTGTCATATGTTAGATTATTTAAAGCTACTTTGCTTAGCCCTCGTTTGGCCCCCATTTTTGGTAATGAAAATGGGTGAAATAGTTTTTTTTTTAAAAACGAGTGGTTGAAAAAAAAGAAATTTTCGATTTACGTGTAATATTATTTTATGAAAGATTGTATGGTTAAAAGTAGGAGAGAGAAAAATAGAATGTAATGGAATATAATTTAATGGAGGCCAAATAGGAGTTTAGCTTCTTACTCAAAAATGATATGGGCAGCCTATCTTGCATTCAAAATAGATTCTTACTGCTGAGGCATCACATTCAATCTAAAAAGCTTTGTTAAAGTTATGTATTGATAAAAGAGGTGCAGAACACAACCTATCCTTAATTATAAAATGCATTTTCTTGTTCAACGCCCCCATCAATAACCAACACATTTTCTTTTCACAATTTCAATGAGTGGCGTAGCCCGTATGCTTTCTTTAACAAAACTCCTATAGAAGCTAGTTAAGTCATGAAATCTAAGCCTCAATGATGCTTTAGGCATTTACTTCCTTGATTTTTTCTTCATCCACTTCTATAACTTTTGTACTACTCTTAAAATTAGGATAGAGTTTTTTTTCTTTTTTTTTTTTTGTCTCGAAACAAAAAGAACACATTTCAAATGCTCAACATGCTCATCTAAACTCTTGCTATATATATACTAGAATATCGTCAAAATAAACTACTACAAATTTACTAATAGATGCATATAACATGACTCATAATCTTATGAAGGTGCTAGGTGCGTTAGTAAGATGAAATGGTGTAACTAACTTCTCATATAGTCCCCATTTGGCCCTCATTAATTTTCATTCCATTACATTTCATTTCTCTATCTCCTATTTTCAACCACACAATCTTTCATAAAATAATATTACACTTAAATCAAAAACTTTTCTTTCTTTTCCAATCACCGATTTTTCAAAAAAACACCATTCCACCCATTTTCATTTCTACAAAATGGGGGGCCAAATGGGGGCATAATCCATATTTAGTCTTAAAATTAAATCCCATTTGTCTCTTTCTTTCATTCTAGTTTGGCAACACTTTTAAGTTATATCTTACTAAAACCACGACCTATGCAATTCATCAAACATATCATCAAATGTAGATATCAGTTATATTGTTGGCCGCCTTGCAATCAATGTACATTCTCCATGTCGTATCATTTTTAAGTACAAGTAGCAATAGCACTGCACATGGACTCATGCTCTCCCTCATATGTCCTTTGCCCATTAACTCCTCAATTTTCCTTTAAACTCCTTTATCACGTCAAGATTACTCTTATAGGCTAGTCAATTTGGAATAATAGCTCCAAGTACAAAATCAATTTGATGCTCTACGCCTCTAATGGGTGCAAACGCAATAAGCATTTTATCAGTGAACACGTCCTCAAATTCCTGCAACAAAAAATAACCAAAACTAGGGAGAGATTAGTTAGTTTCCTCTAATCTTTTTCATGATTTTCAGCCATCTCCCTATTTTCTCTCTCACTCTCTTTTTTCTTGAAAGTTCAATTTCTCTCTTTCTTTTCCATTTTTGCCTCACTTTTTTAACTTCAATTGGTCCTCATAGGCTTATTCTGGTGTTAAAGGAACAAGAGTAACTAGTTTTCCATATTTGACGAAGCTATACCTATCTTTAAACCCATCATGTATTACCTTCCCATCATACTGGCCTTCCCAACAAATATGCACAGCGTCATAGAAACCACATTACACATCAATAGTCACTATACCTCATGGTAAAGCTCAATGGGACTTTCTTGTTAACCTTGGCCTACCCACGTTCATTTAACCACTGTAACTTATAAGATTTAGGATGTTTTATCAAAGGATAAACCCAACTTCTCAACAAGGGTGTTACTATCTACATTGGAACAACTCCCCTATCTATAATCATACTACACACTTTATTGTTAACACGGCATCTAGTATTAAATATCCTTTCAATTGCTCAATATCATCTACCTCAATTTGGCACAAGGAGCACGATTTGCGACAAGATATTCTCCTTATAATGGGTACTCTAGCCCCGACATCAATAGCATCCTCCGACTCAAGCATCTCATTGCTATCACTTTCAACTTTAGTCATCACTTCCCCCATTATCAAATATAATCATTGCCATTTTAATTGGACATTGATGCAATGTGCCAAGAATCCAAGCAGCAGTTGATATCCCTATTCCTAGAAGGTTGGGAATTAGACTTGGGTTTATTTTTGCTAGCTACCTCTTCTCTACCCTAGGTGGTTTGGTCTTACTCTTTGAAGCAACCCCGTCACTCTTATTATTAACCCATTTTGGTCTTAGGATTAAGAACTCAAAGAATATTTTGCTTCTTGTTTTACTTTCAATTTGCTACTCCACCTTCGCAGCCATGTGTACTATAATCTTCTAACTCCACATAGTGTTGTAACTAAACTACATCGGCTGTATTCTTTTTTAATCCATTCAAAACCATGACCATTGTGGTCTCTCTATCCTCCACAGCATAAGCCCTAATCATAGTTACCTCAATATCCTTATAAGAATCTTCTAAGCTTCTTGAACCTTTAGTAAGGCTCTATAATTTTTATAAAAGGTACCTATATTAATGACTAGTTACAAATTGCCTCCTCATGAGAGCTTTTAATTCAATTCTATAGGTTTCTCATAAATTCTTCTCCTATCTGTCACCAATTGATGCCACCATAATATTGAATCATCGGTGAACTCAATCACTGCTAGCTTCACCCTTTTCTCCTTAAAACAATTATGGCACTCAAAATAACAACTCCAACTTTTTCTCCCACTCCAAATAAACTTCAGGGTTGTTTCTACCTCGGAAGAAAAGTATTTTCATCTTAGCTATCTACCTCATCTCAACCCAAAGATCGATTTCCAACGATATTTCATCTAATACGAAAATAAAACCACAAGAATTTGGGTTATGCTTTTCTTAAAACTTTTGAAGAATTCTTGGAATTGATGTGATATTATGACTTTTTCCCTTCTTCTTTTTTTTTTTTTTTTTTTTTTTAAATTTTTTCTTTTTTTTTTTTTTTTTTGTAAATTTTTGCACTCTTGTTTATTTATTATTTTTTGCTGCCTTTTTAAACAAGGAAAAAAAATTGAACCAATGATTTCTTGAGTCAAGAACCAAGGTTTGAAGGATTGAAAGTCACAAAGATTGGAATTCTTTGATAATTTTTTATAGTTCAATTTACAAGATTGAAAGTAAATATTCACTTTATAATTAATCTCTCAAAATAATATGTTGTTCTTTGTACAATGAATAAAACCTTATAGAGGCAGACTCAAAATAAATCCTAATCAAATTGAAACCTTCTTTCTATACATAAATCCCAATAAACTAGGAAATTGTAAAAATAAATAAATAAATAAATAAATAAATAAATAAAAATTAAATGTAACTAAGCCCCTGTTTGAGCCCCATTTTTGGGTAATGAAAATGGGAGGAATAGTATTTCTTTGAAAAATAAGTGGTTGAAAAAGAAGGAAAAAATTTCGATTTACGTGTAATATTATTTTATAGAAGATTGTGTGGTTAAAAATAGGAGAGAGAAAAATAAAATGTAACGGAATGTAATTTAATGAGGCCCAAACGGGGGCTAAAATACTACAAAGATAATGAAAATATCCAGGAACTATCTCAAAACTAAAAAAATGCTAAAATAAACCTTTAAATAATGAAATTTGATACTAGTAGTTTGACAAAGTCATCCAAAAAGAATGTGTAAGATTGTACTCATAAACGAAAATATGATAATTGAGCTAAAAGTTATGAGCATTTTTATATAGATTCCTTATTCCTTTGCTTTTCTGATTGTTTAGGATTTTCTCTTCAAATTGATCCACGTTAATTCCCTTCCACTTCAAAACAACTTGAAATTGAGTTGTAGTTGGATACAAAGGCTCATTATTGTTTGAAACATACTCATAAATATTTGTAACATTTTGGCTAGGCTCCCGAGACTCGACTTCCTTCAACTTAGTTTGAATCAAATTTACTAAGCTTGGTTCTTCCTCTTTCAAGCTCATATTAAAATGTGGTGTCTTGTACGTTGCACTTGAACACTCCTACCCATATAACAAGTCCTTATTTGAGTTTCTTGATCTTCTTTGCCCTTGACATAGTTATCGGCCCCTCTAGAACATGGAAATGGATCCTTGCTGGCTTGCCTTCCATGGTTTTCATCAACTAAGTTTGGTTCTTCTTTCATTCTCTTGTGTCTTGCTTGTGGTTTTGAGCATTCGGCCCACGTAGTTTGGACAAGTCTTCACATGGCTTCCTTGATCTTCTTTGCTCTTTATTTTGTTATTTGTCCATTTGAAACATGTAAATGATCCTTGCTAACTTGCCCTCCATGATTGTTATCATCCCCCTTTCAAAAGAAGCCTTGAATCTTCATGTGTATCAAGAAGAGAAAGATCAGCAACATTATGACTAACAGACACATTATAATCACTTTGAAGGTGGTTTGTGTTTTTTAATATCATCTCAAGAATTTGGAATGGTCTATCTCCTTTAGGAAAAAATGCTCCTTTTGCATGTACACCAAAACCCAACCGCTTTGTTTAAATGTCATGTCTTCTTCCTTTATTGGATTGGGAAGCATAATGTCTATTCTTTTCAATTCGAAGACGAACCTTCTCATGGATTGACTTTACCAATTAAGCCTTCTTCCCACATCTAAACTACAACTTTGGTCAATAGGTAAAGGAATTAAATTCAAAGGAGTTAGTGGATTAAAACCATGCATAACCACAGTTGTATGCAAATTCTACAAATGGTATACAATCTGCCCAACTTTTTAAAATTTTTATTGGTTATAGTGCGGAAACTATAGTTTGGTCCCCGACTTTCCCCGTAGAATTTTTCAAAAGTTGTTAACTTAACATCCTATCAATCACAATGCTCCTAGGTATACCATGCAGTCACACTCTCTCTCTCTAAAGAGCAAAACAGTAACGATCATAGCATAAGCTATTTTCTGATGCAATATTAAATGTTTCATCTTACTAAACCTATCTACAACATCGAATATGGAATCTCTACTACCCTTTTTAGTCCTAGGCACATCAACCCATCACTCACTAGGAATAATAGATAAGGGTGTATTTTCCCTCATGGTAAAACATTAGATTTGGCCTTTTTACAAGTAATGCATCCACTACAAATATGTTTACATCCTTTTATCATTCTAAAAGTGCTCATGCTACGTTTCTAATATATATATATATATATATACACACACTCCATTCATCTCTCTTGCATTTTGTTCAACTTATCAGTGTATGTTACAAAATCCTATGGCCAAAGGTCACTTGCTATGTCCCCAAAACTCGAACAAGAGCATAAAGCTCTCTGTCATATGTAGGATAACTCAAAGCTTCTTTGCTTAGATTTTCAGTGGAAAATGCTACTCCACCTGTCTTGCATCAAAATGGCTCCAATTCCTATTCTCGAGGCATTGTATTCAATCTCAAAAGTTTTGTGAAAGTGAAGTAGTGTTATAATAGTTGCAGAAAACAATTGATTAATAATATTAAATGCGTTCTCTTATTGAATGTCCCAATGAAAACCAACATTTTTTTTTCACAATTTTAGTGAATGGTATGACAATTGTGCTAAAATCTCTACAGAAATTTGATGTGACCCCGCATTGCTAGACGTACCCTGGAATCCACATTAGATTTGATACGAACTCTAAGAATGTTTAAAATTAGATGAAGAACCATGACCTAATGATTTCTTGAATCAAGAACCAAGATTTAAAGGGAAGCATCAAAGATTGGAAATCTTTGACAAATTCCAGATAGTATAATTAATAAGAAGACTGAAAGTGAATATCTACTTAATAATTAATCTCTGAAATAATATGTTGTTCTTTGTAAAATGAATAAAGTTCTTTTATATAGGCAACCTCAAAACCCTATTCTATTTTTAAAAAACTTCCGGAAATACAAAACAGATAGAGTTTAATGGAAACAAAAAACTAAACTTCGTGAGAATTTTATACCATGCATGGGCATGGTTCACCTTCTTTTTCTCGGGTTGTGTAATTTTGATGCTTATGTGGGCAAGGAAATTAAATCTATGCGTTGGCATGCTTTCTGAATCAGTTCTCTCTTCTTATTTATTGTGCCATGCACTCACAATAAAAATAAACCATGGGGTCAAAAATTTTATTTTTCAGTTTGATTTGGACTCTATTGTTTAAGTTTTCTTGATGTTTCTGTAGTAGAATACAATTTATTTATTGTTCCTATACATATGAGGCATTATTCATTGTAAAAAAAATACCAAGCCATTATTTTGAGAGACTAATCATGAAGTGAGATTTTTGCTTTCAATCTTATTCTTAACTATCTAGAACCTATCAATGATTTTCAATCTTTGCAGCGTCCAAACTATCCAAAACTTATCGAATATTTCTAGTCTTAGTGACATTCAACCTTTCTAGCTTGATTCTTGATTCAAGAATTCATTGTGTCGAGGTTATGACTATGATTTTTTAAGCTTTTTTGAGTTTCTATAAAATCTTGTGTTGGTTCCAAGATCCCCAATAGGGTTTACATTAATTGGTATCAGAGCTTTATCTCTAAAATCAAGTTTTTGTTCTTTATCTTTTATTTTCTAGTTCTAATTGTCGTGTCTTTTTGTTTAATCTTCGTCCAATCTTTTAAGTCAACATCATAAAAATCAGCCAAGAACATTCAATAAATGTTTAGCGCAGTGTACCAGCACTTTTTTTTTTTGGGGAGGTTCTTGCAATTCTTGTACTGTTATTTTCCCAAAAAATTTAAATTGCATCTACATAACTCATCGATACACAACATCCTTTAGATTTGATCATGATTTTAAAATGCTTACCACATTTAAGAAATGTTTTCTCGAAATTCTTGTGGGGGGGGGGGGTTCATTCTTCTAATCTTTCCTTCTTCAATTCTTTTTTGAGTCTTATTTTCTACTTGTTCTGTTGGTTCTTGCAGATTTGACCAATATAAAGGCTGAATCTTTTTTATTGAATTTAGTAAGTTCATTGGAGATCTTGACAAAGAAAGCATATAGTGGAAAAAGGCAAGAGTGGTGGGCTTATTATTGGAGAAAAAGCCAATATTGAGCGAAACACATGAGTTTACAACATACGTAGTTATTAAGATGTCTAACAAAGAAAAATTATCATCTAGGGATAAGAACAACCAATTCTTCGTGTTGAAAGCTATGCAACAATAATTTGAAAGGTTGAATGTAGTGTTTAAAGAAATTATGGATACAATGGATATGCAGGATATGGTGATTACGAAGGAGACTACCAAAAATAGTTCCTAATGTTAGGTGGCAAAATAGGTGTGATCCAGGGTTGAATTTGATGACGAGAATGAAGTCTAAGAGTAAGAACGAGGGTGACCAAATTTTGGTGGCTTAAAGTTAGTAGAATGAGGAATAGAAGAGATAGGCATCAAAGGTGGGCCCCATACAAAAGATCCTAGAGATTTGGAGGTCGAGATATTGATAGAATTTGTTGTAATTTGCGTAGTATTAAGATGAAAATTTCATCATTCAAAGGTAACCGCCCTAAAGTTTATTTGGTATGGAGAAGAAGTTAGAGTTGATCTTTGATTTCCATAATTATTCTGGGAAGAAAAGGTCAAACTAGCATTGATAAAGTTTACTAATTATGCAATGGAAGATTATCATAAAGAGATGGAGATAGATACGATTAGGGCTAATGTTGAGGAGGATAGGAAGGCCACAAATAACTAGATTTTTGAATGGATTAAATAGGGATGTAACCAATGTAGTTCAGTTACAACATTATGTGTGAAGTTGGAGGATATGGCACATATGACTATGAAGGTGGATATACAATTAAGGAGAAAAGGAGCGGAATGGTATTCTTTGGGCTTTAATCCTCCTTGACCATTGAAGTGGCGTAGTAATAATCGAAGTGATGGGGTTGTTTCAAAGGGTAAGACCGAAACATCTAGGGGAAAAGAAGAGGTAGCTAGCAAAAATAAACCTAAGTCAAGTTCCCAACCTTCTAGGAAAATGGATGTCAAGTATTTTAAGTACTTGGATTCGGGGCACATTACATCTCAATGCCCAAATAGAAGGGAATTGATCTTGCATTACAATGTAGAAGTGGTGACTGAGAGTGAGAGTGATAGTGATGAGATGCAGGAGTTGGATGATGCTAGTGATGGTAATGGAATAAAGTACCTGGTAAAAGATGAAGCACTTGTTGCAAGGTGTGCTTTTAGTACACAAATTAAGGTGGATGATGTGGAGCAATAGAGAATATTCATATTTTATATTAGATGCTGTATTAGCTGCAAGGTATGTAGTATGATTATAAGTAGGGGAGTTTTACCAATGTAGCTAGTAACGCCCTTGTTGAGAAGTTGGGCTTGTCTTGTTAAAATATAAGATGGATATTCTGATGAGGTAGCATCCTATGTGATAATGATGGATTTAGAAATATGTATAACTTTGTCAAAGATGGAAAATCAAATACATTTGTTCCTTTAATACCAAAACAGGTCTATGAGGGTCAATTGAAATTAAAAAATGAAGAAGAGAAGAAAAAGAAAGAAAACAAAAATTAGAGTGAAATTGAAAGTTCAAGAAAAAAGAGAAATATATGTGTTCAAAAATAATAAAAAATGGAAGAGAGCCATAGGAGAGAAAAGATAGAGAGCTTGTAGAGAGCCAAAATAAATAAACAAAATACAAAAGAGAGCTTTATTGCAAAAGTGACTGAAATTGAGAGAGCTTTCATGGAAAATTAGCCTTTGATTTCGCTGATTTACAAGGAATTCTTCCTTAATCTTGAGGAATCTAGCCAACCCCTTCCTAATTTGGTTGCTTTCTTGCAAGAATCTAAAGAATTGTTTCCTAAGAAGATGCCAAATAGGTTATCTCCCATTTGAGGCATTGGATATCAAATTGATTTTATACCTAGAACTGTTATTCAAAATTAACCGGTCTATAGAATTCCCGAAGACAAAGGATCTTTCGAGGTAAGTGGAAGAATTGATGAGCAAAGGGTATGTGAGGAAGAGCTTGAGTCCATGAGTAGTGCTAGTGCTACTTTACCTAAAAGGGATGGGATGTGGAGAATGTGCATCGATTGCAAGACAGTCAACAACATAACGATAAATTATTATCAACCTGTACGTAGATTAGATGATATGTTTGATGAATTGGGCGGATCTTGTATTTTTAGTAAAATAGATCTTAAGAATGGCTATCACCAAATTAAAATGAAAATGGGAGGTGAGTAAAAACCTGCTTTTGAGACTAAGCCCCCGTTTGGCCCCCATTAAATTCAATTACATTACATTACATTTCTCTCTCTCTCTCTCTCTCTCTCTCTCTCTCTCTCTCTCTCTCTCCCCCCTATTTTTAACCACACAATCTTCCATAAAATAATATTACACGTAAATCGAAAATTTTTGTTTCTTTTTCAACCACTCATTTTAAAAATAAAAAAAAATCTATTTGACCCATTTTCATTTTCAAAAAATGGGGGCCAAACGGAGCTTAAGTATGGGTTAGATGTGTGATTAGTTATATAGCATTTTGGACTTAAAAAGGCACCTCATACTTTCATGGGATTAATGGACCATATATCGCATGCATTCATAGGCAAATTTGTTTAAGTTTATTTTGTTGACATCCTGGTATATAGCTAAAGTTCATATGGGAATATTGAGCATTTGAGATGTGTGCTTATTATTTTGAATGAGCAATTTTACAACTTATATATTTTAGATGCAAAAAGTAGATTTTATTAATTATGTTGTTAAACTTTTCTTTTTGTTTCATTATTTTTGGATCAAATAATCCTTATAATAGGTATAGTTTGTTTAACAGTTTTCATCACTCTTTGTGATTCTAAATCAAACATTTGAATATTATAGATCCCTTTATTATTGACAAGAGGTAAATGCCAATTTTTAAATAATCTTCTAATTCAGAGGATTCTACCTCGGATGCATTCTTTAACAACGTCTTTGAATTGGATCCAGAACTAGTTTCGATATCAAGAGCAAAACTTTTAATAATTATTAAATATTCAAAATACTATATTTTTACTCAAAGGGATTTATTCCAAGACCAAACGGCAACTCTAAGCCTAATAGGTCCTCTGGGAAACCGTCTTAAGAGAGGAATATAGTAATTTTACGAAAGGTAATAACTCGGAGCATACACATATTATAAGCAAACAAATAATTAAGTTAACAAACTAATATGAAACTAGAGTTTTTCTTCAATGCCCTACAAAATAAAATTGCATCTCTATTTATAGAGAAATCCAGATGGGATTCAAATCTTCAAAATCTAATATCTTTGGACTTGAATAGGGATGGCAATCGTGCTCCCTGGCTCGGCAAAGAAAAAAATTGAGCCGCCCCAACTCGTCGCTTAGGCCCCATTTCGGGAAGTCGGTTCAATTGAGATGGCCCATTAAAAAAATCTACTACCTGTCGTGGTACTAAGTGGAAAAAAATTCCAGAAAATCGAGCCCAAAGCTCGAGTCGAACCTTAATTTTTTGGTCGAGCCCGATCTGGTTCGGTTTGGCTCGTTGACATGCCTAGACTTGAAATGGTAGAAATCTGGTGTTACATTCACTTTTCATCTTTTAAGACTTTTCGTACAAGATTTCTACAAAGTTATCTCCATATCTTCTTTTTGTTCAAGATCCCTCTGCAAAGTTGTCTTCACCTTTATTTTGGATTGATTGAGACTCATTTCACTTCGCTTATTTTTTCGAGATATCGAATCTTGGTAAAGATATGCCATACTCATATAATCTTCAACAGAACCGCCATTAGTTTCTTAATTGGATTCTAATGCCTTCTTACCTCTTCCTTCGATATGGACTCGAAAAGTCTTAGTCTAAATCCATGGAATATAAAATTCTGCATAGAAATATTGTAATACTCCGAAATTTTATGCTTGTTTAAATTTCTTTGGGATAGCAATTTAACTTTCAATATTATTTTTGGCCATACGGTAAAAGGGGACAACACCTTTGTAGTGGTTAATGTTAGAGGTAGTTAATGAATGTAGGCATGAAGCGTCAAGGTTGTGTATACATGAAGTGGTTAATAGTTAGTCGAAACTTAAGGCAAGTTTGGATTGAAATGAAGTGGATTATTTTGTTAGGGCTTCAATTGACCAAATGATTAAATTATGTTACAATCTACAATTTTTTTGAATATGTAAGTTGGGTACAAGTTTAAATTTGGGGTACACTATGTTAACAATGAAAGTTAGCGGGTTTAGATTATATTAGTTGAAAAGATGAGAGGTTTCCTTTGTAAATCTAGGTTTTAAGGCCACTTATTACCCTATAATCAACCCACTTGTTATCCATCATCACCATACACTTAGATAATAGACCAAACATGTGTACAAGTAAAGAAAAAAAAAAAGAAAAAAAAAAGAGAAAATGGGAAAAAGGAGGTTGAGGCAGTGGGAGAGAAAAAAGGAAAGAAAAAATATCAAACCAACATCCTTATCTTTATATATATATAAATACATCCATATCCATTGCCATAGAAAGATTTCCTTCATTTTACAAAACACTTATACACTTAAAAAGAGAGCAAAAACCGAAAATAAGAAAGGAAAGGGAAGGAAGTAAACCTAGCACTTCCAATTTACATTTCAATCGAAGATCTTCAAATTTTACGGTAAGATACTTTCATGCTTAAGAGTTATGATTTTCATGGTAATATTTATGCTTAAGTTATGCATGAAAAACCATAATATGATTATGGTGGACAAGTCCACAAAGTTAGATATCTATTTATGCCTTAGGACAAGTCCGAAGGGCACCGGCAAGCCGGAATATGCAAGTATGGGTTTGATTGTATTCTTTTGTGTGGTATTATCATGATAAAAATCCAAGCATGGTACCTTACTGAGTATTTCTTATACTCATAGTATGTTATGCTAAATTTTCAGATCCATGATCATTTGAATTGATGGAAGTTAGTTGGCTTACGCGATGATGGATTAAGGACAGATGCTTTGTACCGAAAGTTTTCTTTTGTATGTTTTGCTCGATGACTGTTTTTTCCATTTATTTTTCTTATGGTATTATGTAAAAATATGTACAAGACATGATGTATTATGGTATTAATAGTAAATTTTGTAATTATATCTTTCATATTGTGATAAGAGACATTTTTGTAGTTTATTTTCCTTACAAGAGACAAAAGGCAGAAACGGGACAGTTTCTGGAGTCAATTTCAAAACGACGAGGAATCACTCAATTTGGATATCTATGGCCTGAGTTATCAAGGTTTTAACATCCAAAGGTCAATCTGGATTTCCTGTGTAATACTTCACTGTTTTCAGTAAAACGTCTATATCATATGATCTTGGAAAATTTTCATATTTTAACCTAGAAAACTACTTGAAATTATCTTTCTAATGCCACAAATTTCATAGAAAACAGAGTTAGGATGAATTTTATAAAAATTGTCAAACTTGTTGCCCCAGCTAATCTTGACAGTGCCGAGGCCGTATATGTGAAGCGTAATTCCTTGTCGACATGCACTTTTATCGGCCATCAAATTTTATAAGAACTATTTTACCAAGTTGAAAATAAGTTTTTCACATGTAACACTTCTATTTAAGAGTATTTACATGTATCAAAGGCAGAAGCTATTATGTTTAGTACGTGACCCTCGAAACTTAAGTTCGGGGCATCACAGCGTGGTATCAGAGCAAGGTTTACTTTTCTGTAGACTTTTTTTAAAAGAAAGTTATTGTCCTTAATCATCGAGCAAGCTAGCAACTGACTTTCAACCAACGATCAAGGTAAAATTTATTTTTAAATTCATGAGTTTTCTTATGTAACGAATTGTTATATCTATGGCTGGATATGGGAATATTTTGAATCAAGTTATGGTAGAGATTATGAAGTCATAAGCACTTATACCTAAATATTTATTAGAGCCTTGTAGAGTAACATAATCAATGTTTGTCCTAGTTATGGCACGACTGAACATAATCAATGTTTGTCCTAGTTATGGCACAAATGGTAAGAACCCCCACAAAGACAGAAGTTTGTGGTTTTGCGAAGAAGCGGGACATATTATTGGCATTTTACTATAATTATCGTATGCATCCGCTCCATAGTCTCGAACAACATTCGGATCTGCTAGACTGTATTATTGAGATGTTATGGGAGATACACCATAGTTTAAGGGATAAGGTGAAGATATAAAGGTTATATGAAACTGTTCCAGAACCTTGGGCCTCAGTCATAAATGAGATTGTGCTATGGTCTGATGATGACCTTTCGTATGAGGACCTTACATATTTGCTTCGAGAGAGCTATGGGACTAGCCGTGATTTATAGCGAAACTTTAAGAAGACTATATCCTTATCCATGAATACCAGTTTACGAGCTACTAAATCTAAGCTAGTTAAGGGACCGTTGGCTAAGTGCTTTTCGAGAGTTCTAGATGAAAGTTTTCCCATACCATTACCAGATAGTTCGGAGCAAAGCACGTTAGAAGAAGACCAAGAAGAAGACCCAGAGGAAGACCCCGATGAGGATTCAGAAGAAAT
>NC_036238.1:3372665-3373720 GCF_002742605.1 Olea europaea var. sylvestris | reverse complement strand
GTATTTATGTTAAAGAAGGGGGCTAGCCATTGGTGGGACATGACTATCAGGTCATTAACACCTGCTGAAGAACAGACTATAACTTGGGTGAGATTTAAGGAACTCGTAGAAGAAAAATTTTTCCCGGCAGCTGTGAGAGATCAAAAGGAGATGGAGTTCCTTAGACTTCAGCAGGGAACCATGACCCTTGTGGAGTATGAACGTAAATTTGAGGAACTATCAAGGTTTGCCCCACATTTAGTGGATACTGAAGAAAAACGGGCTAGAAGATTTGAGAGTGGACTTCAACCTTATATTCGTGACATAGTGTCAGTTCTTGAGTTGGGCACTTATCGAGAAGTCCTGAAGCGAGCCCAGACTATTTCTTACCGAAGAACTCAAAGCGTTGGAAATTCTTACCAAGTTCAAAACTTTTCAGGTAAGAGGAAGTGGAATTTTGAGAGACAGAATACCGGTAAAGGAAAAGGGAATAATGTATCAAAGAAAGGAAGAACAGATATAGCAGGGGTTAGTGGTGAAAGGCGTTGTCCTAAGTGCGATAGACCTCACAAAGGAGAATGTCTCTTGGGTAAAAATGTTTGTTTTAAGTGTGGGAAATCAGGACATTTCGTTAAAGAATGTCCCCAGAATCAGACACAGAAGGCTGGAGATGATAAGAAAGGAAAAGCAAGAGTTTTCTCCTTATCCAGGCAAGAAGCTGAACGAGACCCTAATGTTGTCGCAGGTATCATCTATGTTTCCAATATTCCTACATTTGTACTTATAGATTCTGGAGCTACACATTCGTTCATTTCTTCTTCTTTTGTTGCGAAGTCTAAAGTGGAATGTGAATTCCTTCCGTATACTTTAGAAATATCTCTTCCATCTGGAAAGATACTTGTCGCTAATCAAATTGCTAGAGATCTTAGGATGGAAATTGATGGTAGAAGTATAGTGGTAGATCTAATTCCATTAATGATAAAAGACTTTGATGTTATCCTTGGCATGGACTGGTTGTCTAAAAACTATGCAACTATTTATTGTACTGAGAGAATGGTGGTTTTTCGAAGACCGGG
>NC_036238.1:3369334-3372494 GCF_002742605.1 Olea europaea var. sylvestris | reverse complement strand
GTGTCGATGACCGATGTTAAACAAGATAAGTTGTCAATTGAGGATGTTCCAATAGTTCGACACTATAAAGACATCTTTTCAGAAGACCTTCTAGGTGTACCACCAGACAGACAAGTAGAGTTTACCATTGATTTGGTACCAGGAGCGACACCCATTTCAAAGGCTCCATATCGTATGGCTCCATTGAAATTACAAGAGTTGAAGGTACAGTTGAAGGAGCTTCTTGATAAGGGTTTCATTAGACCAAGTGTATCACCGTGGGGTGCACCTGTGTTATTTGTGAAAAAGAAGGATGGAACAATGAGGCTGTGCATTGACTATCGAGAATTGAATCGCCTCACTATCAAAAACAAATACCCACTTCCAAGAATTGAAGATTTGTTTGACCAGCTTTAAGGTGCTACAGTATTTTCAAAGACCGACCTAAGATCAGGATATCACCAATTGAAGATTAAGTCAGATGATGTCCCTAAAACGGCTTTTAGGACACGTTATGGTCACTATGAATTTTTGGTGATGCCTTTTGGTTTCACTAATGCTCCGGCAGTATTTATGGATCTAATGAATAGAGTATTCCATGAATACTTAGATCAATTTGTTATAGTTTTCATTGACGATATCTTAATCTATTCGAAGAATAAGGAGGAACACGAGAAACATCTTATGATTGTCTTAGAAACTCTAAGAAAAGAGAAGCTTTATGCCAAATTTAAGAAATGTGAATTCTGGTTGGATAAAATAGTTTTTCTGGGGCACGTAATCACAGCACGAGGAATTGAGGTAGACCCAGCTAAAGTGGAAGTAGTAAATAATTGGGTAAGACCAACCAATGTTAGAGAAATACGTAGTTTCTTGGGATTGGCTGGGTATTAGAGAAGGTTTATCGAGGGATTTTCTAAAATAGCAGGACCATTGACCCAATTGACTCGAAAAGGGATAAAATTTCAATGGACGGAGCAATGTGAACAAAGCTTCCAAGAGCTGAAACGAAGATTAGTCACAGCTCCAGTGTTAACAATACCTGACGGACCAGAAGGATTTGTCATATATAGTGATGCTTCGAAACAGGGCATAGGATGTGTTCTGATGCAAAAAGGGAAGGTGATAGCCTACGCTTCCAGACAATTGAAACAATATGAACAAAACTACCCAACCCATGATCTAGAATTGGCTGCGGTAGTTCATGCCCTCAAAATATGGCGTCATTACTTGTATGGAAATAAGTGTGACATTTATACTGACCATAAGAGTTTGAAATATTTTTTCACCCAAAAGGAACTAAATATGAGGCAGAGGAGATGGCTAGAGCTAGTAAAGGATTATGACTGTACTATCCATTACCATCCTGGTAAAGCTAATGTAGTAGCTGATGCTCTTAGCAGAAAGGCAGTTGGACAATTAGCAGTACAAATCACAATACAGGATCAGTTGTTAAAGGATTTTGACAACTTACATCTAGAAGTAATTGTTCCACCAACCCAAACTAGTGCCAGGATAGCGGCTCTAACGATTCGCCCAACACTTCAAGATCGAATAAGAGTAGCACAGGATGGTGACCCTTTCCTGCAAAAGATCAAATCCGAAGTTGGTACTAGCAAGCGAAAGGATTTTGAATTAGGTAGTGATAAAGCCTTACTCTTTAAAGGGAGGTTGTGTGTGCCGAAAGATGAGGGACTGAGGAAAGAAATTCTCGAAGAAGCACACTTAACTCCATATACTGCCCATCCAGGAGGTACAAAAATGTATCTTGATCTACGGAGCATGTTTTGGTGGAGAAATATGAAACGATGCATAGGTCTTTTTGTCAAGAGATGCATGACTTGTCAGCAAGTGAAAGCTGAACATCAAAGGCCATCTGGATTGTTGGAACCATTAACAATTCCACAATGGAAATGGGAGCATATAACTATGGATTTTGTTATGGGTTTTCCAAAATCAGCTAGGGGAAATGATGCTATGTGGGTTATAGTGGACCGATTAACAAAGTCAGCTCATTTTCTACCTGTAAGAATGAATTTTAGTATGGATCAATACGCGCGATTATACATCAAAGAGGTCATCCGTTTGAACGGTATCCCAGCTTCAATTGTATCGGATAGAGATCCAAGATTTACCTCAAAATTTTGGAAAAGTTTGCAAGAAGCTATGGGAACCAAGTTAAATTTTAGCACAACTTTCCATCCACAAACTGATGGACAATCGGAGAGGACTATACAGACTTTAGAAGATATGCTGCGTGCATGTGTCCTTGATTTAAGGGGTAGTTGGGAAAACTATGTGCCATTGGTAGAGTTTGCCTATAATAATAGCTACCAAGCTACGATAAAGATGGCACCTTACGAAGCTCTTTATGGCAGAAGATGTAGAGCTCCCCTCTATTAGGATGAAGTAGGTGAACGAAGAGTTCTGGGACCCGAAATAATTGAAGAAACTAGTTGAGCGGTTGATAAGATAAGAGCTAGAATCAAGGCAGCCCAGGACCGACAAAAGAGTTATGCCGACAAAAGGAGGAAAGATTTGGCATTTAATGTTGGTGATAAAGTTTTCTTAAAAGTGGTACCAATGAAGGGAGTTCTCCGTTTTGGGAAGAAAGGAAAACTTCGGCCAAGATTCATAGGTCCTCTTGAAATTTTGCAGAAAGTTGGAAATGCAGCTTATCGATCTCTACCATCAGAATTGTCAGCGATTCATGATGTGTTCCATGTATCGATGCTTCGGCAATATGTGTCAGATCCAAGTCATGTGGTTAGTTATCATCCATTGGATATCAAACAAAACATGACATATGAGGAAAAACCAGTAGCAATATTGGATCGCAGAATCCAGCAGTTAAGGACAAAAGAAATTCCGTTAGTAAGAGTCCAATGGAGGAACCATAATGTCGAAGAATCGACTTGGGAAAGAGAAGAAAAAATCAAGACCAAGTATCCAGAACTTTTCAACTAAGCTCAAGGTAATTTCGAGGACGAAATTTTTTTAAGAGGGGAGGGATGTAATACTCCGAAATTTTATGCTTGTTTAAATTTCTTTGGGATAGCAATTTAACTTTCAATATTATTTTTGGCCATACGGTAAAAGGGGACAACACCTTTGTAGTGGTTAATGTTAGAGGTAGTTAATGAATGTAGGCATGAAGCGTCAAGGTTGTGTATACATGAAG